>NC_041388.1:334720521-334798658 GCF_002162155.2 Triticum dicoccoides
GTTCCTCGGACTCGGCCGCTACAAGGCGCTCCCGCCCACGGTCGGCGCCGCACCACCTCGTCGACGACGCGGGAGAGGACAAGGCTGCCCCGACGCCTCGGCCTCCACCCATCTCTCCCACTTGCTCCCTCTCTCTCTGCCTCTCCCTCTCCCCACCAGTTCCCCGCTCTTCCTCTCCCCCGGTTCCCCATCCACGCCCGAGCGCGGTCGCCGTCGTCCTCCGTCGTTGTTGCGGCCACCCGCGGCCCCGCGCCCGCTGACCCTATAGGTGAGCTCCGCGGGGGTAACTCCTTCGACCGGTGGCCTCAGTTGGAGCTCGGAGGCGTGGCAGCACTAGATCCCCTTCGTCCCCATCTCCGACTGCCGTCGTCCTTCTTCATCTCCGGCGACGCCTGCTGCTTCTACTAAGCCTCTCACCGGCCTCCGTGTGCCGCACGGTGAGCTCCTCCCTCCCTCATTTCCTCTCCTCGCGCCTTGTGCATCGCCGTAGCTAGCTCGCTGCTGCGCCATTTTTCTGTCCGCCGCTCGAGCTCGTCGCTGCCGTCATTTTCGACCACCATAGCCGGCACCGTTGGGTTAGAATGACGCGGTGATGTTCCCGCGTTCGAATGAGCCCGAACGCGCGCGCAAATTCGCACCGCAGCCGCCTCGCCGTAGCGCACCCGCGAGCTCCGCCGCCGACGTGCTCGCCGTCGTCACTGTAGAGCCTCCCTGGCCGCGAGACTGCCACAGTTCGACGTGGTTTGGTCTCCGCTTTAGAACGCGCCCAAGTGCGCGCAAAATGGTGGCCGGAGCACATTTTTCCGGCCACATCCGAGGCTACACCGCCATAGTTTGGTCGTCGGCGTCGAGTCTCTGGTTGTCGTCAACGTGGCTTGGCAAGTGGGTCCCCTATGACACTGCCGCTGGGCCCTGCGGGTCACAGTTGACTGGGTCAACTGCTAACTAGGCACTCTGCCCACTGACATGTGGGCATCCCGCTACTTAACAGGTTTTATAAATAAATAAAATGTAAATTAATCTGTTAATTAGTTTTAATCACTAATCAGTCAGTGACTAATGGGGCCCACACCCCTAACTAGTTCTGTTAGTCAATTTAATCCACTTTTAGTGCCACAGACGTTGACATGTGGGACCCACTGGACCCACATGTCAGGTTTGACCTGGTCAGCCATCTGTTGACCTGCTGATGTCACTATGACATCATGCTGACGTCATATATCATTTTCTGTAAATAAAATAAATCCAGAAAATAGGAAATTTTTAGAAATTCATAGAAATTAAACTGTAACTCGGATGAAAATGTTTTCTACATGAAAGTTGCTCAGAAAAATCCCACGAATCCGAATGCACGGTCCATTCACCTGTCACATGCCCCTAGCATGCTGAACATGGAACCGTCCCCTCTCTTTCATCTGTCCGGAATTCGTCTAACGTCGGGGATTCATCCTCGGATGTTTATCCCCTCCGTCGGCAATGTGTAGTACTACGTTAGGACAACCCTAGCTCTGCCTATCGTCATGTTATGCCTTGTGATGCATTGTTTGCTCTGTATTTATTGTTTCTTCCCCCTCTTCTCTCCGGTAGACCCCAAGACCGATGTTGCCCCTGTGATCGACTATGTCGACGACGACCCCTCCTTGCTAGAGCAACCAGGCAAGCAAACCCCCCTTGAGCATTCCGATATCACCCATTTCTTTCCCTCTCATGCTTGCATTAGAACTGCTACTGCTTTATGTATGATCCTACTCTGATGCATAGCCTGTTTTTGTTACTTGCTTTCATACCTTACCTGCTTATCCTAAACTGCTTAGTATAGGTTGGTTACAGATCCATCAGTGACCCCCACCTTGTCCCAGTTGCCTCACTTTATGTTCGATGACTCGATCAACGTGATCGATGTCCAGGCCCCGACACCACACATCGCCCCCCTAGTTGTACGACTCTGCAGAGTTACCATCGAGTGCCGAGGGTGGAACCTCTTACATCACTCCTGATGAGATCTCCGTAGTGTAGCTATACAGTCGAGGTCATCGAGGGTGATTTCCTCCTTGACCACTTCTGTTACGGCTCTGTCGTGCAACCCATCAAACATGAACCTCGAGGGTGGATCCTCTTCCGTTCACCTTGATGACAACATCGAGTGGAATTCACTAGGGGTGATTCCTCGGGTTTTCCCTTTGGTGTTAGACACACAGTTACTATGGTTACTATGACTTTACACTGAGCCATGTTACTAAAGACGGGTCGGCCCTGAGGGGTACCCGCGCGAGCTTAATAGCGAGTGATGTGGAGTTGGGTTGACCTGGAAGGTGCCCGCGAGATACTTACGAGGCGTGGCCGGGCATTCTTATCCCTTGCCACAAGTACTCGAGACGGGGCGACGGGGTCACATCAATCGTGAGTCTCTGCTCGTTACCGCGTGCTCCTAATCCACTATGGTTTGGATATTTGATCCGAGGGGCCTCTCGCCTGATAGCACTAACCATCACGTGGGCATAGTATGGGCGTTCTACGTCGTATACATCAGCCGAAGCTTAATAGACGTCAGCGAGTGAGCGGCGCGCGCCGGGTTGGACTGCGTAAGCACCTGCCTTTTTGAAGGAGGTAGCTAGGTCTGCTCACCAGCCGCCCACGCAACGTGCAGGAGTCCCTGGGGAGATGGCCCATGACCCCTGGGGGTATAGGTCTAGTCCGGCGTGTTGACCTCTCTATTAAGCCTAGGTCGGGTTGTGACGTATTGTTTGGCCAAGGCCGGGTATGACCCAGGAAAGTGTGTCCGGCCGGAGTTAATCGAGCGTGGTGGGTAAGTTGGTGCACCCCTGCAGGGAAGAAAACATCTATCGATAGCCTGTCCTACGGTAACGGACACTTGGAGTTGTATCCCAATCGATACAACTAGAACTAGATACTTGTGAGGAGAAATGAATTGTGAATGAGAAATGGATAGTATGGCTCTGGGATTGCTTTCTCGTAGGGAGTCGAGAAAGGATCTCTGGCTGAGGTTGATAACACTACTACTTTACATTATGTTGATCTGTACTCTTCTATATGTTGCAAGATGCTTGAAGATGCTTGAAGACACTAGTCTTCGATAGGCTAGGCTTTCCCCTTCTCTTCTGGCATTCTGCAGTTTAGTCCACAGATACAACCCATTTCCTTTGATACAGATGCATACTTAGTTTAGATCTGATGTAAGTCTTGCGAGTACTTTGGATGAGTACTCACGGTTGCTTTGCTACCTCTTTTTCTCCCATACCCGATTGTTGCGACCAGATGACGGACCCTAGGAGCCAGACGACGCCACTGATGACTACTACTACCCGGAGGATGCCTACTACTACGTGAAGACCGCAGACGACTAGGAGTAGTTAGGAGGCTCCCAGGCAGGAGGCCTTGCCTTTTCGATCAATGTTGCTTTTGTGCTAGCCTTCTTAAGGCAAAACTTGTTTAACTCATGTCTGTACTCAGATATTGTTGCTTCCGCTGACTCTTGTGTATTCGAGCTTATGTATTCGAGCCCTTGAGGCCCATGGCTTGTAATATAAAGCTTATATTATTTTAATTTGTGTCTAGAGTTGTGTTGTGATATCTTCCCGTGAGTCCTTGATCTTGATCGTACACATTTGCGTGCATGATTAGTGTATGATTGAATCGAGGGCGTCACATTTATCAACTTCAATACCTCTTTCAGAAACTTTATGCCCCAAGACAATACCTTCATTAACCATAAAGTGGCACTTCTCCCAATTCAAGACAAGGTTAGTTTCTTCACATATCTGCAAAACTCGATCAAGGTTGCTTAAGCAATCATCAAAAGAGGATCCATAGACGGAGAAATCTTCCATAAAAACCTCACAAATCTTTTCACAAAATTCAAAGAATATAGCCATCATGCATCTTTGGAAGGTAGTAGGTGCATTACATAAACCAAAAGGCATACGTCTATAAGCAAAAGTACCGAACGGGCAAGTAAAAGTGGTCTTAGATTGATCATCAGCTGACACAGGTATTTGAGAGAAACCAGAATAACTATCGAGAAAGCAAAAATGTGTATGTTCGGATAATCTTTCTAGCATTTGATCAATAAAAGGTAAGGGGTGATGATCTTTTTTAGTAGCCTTATTTAATTTGCGGAAATCAATTACCATCCTATAACATGTAATAATTCTTTGCGGAATCAATTCATCTTTATCATTAGGAATGACAGTAATACCTCCATTTTAAGGGAGACAATGGACAGGACTTACCCACTGACTATCAGCAATGGGATAAATTATACCTGCCTCAAGGAGCTTTAGTATTTCCTTTCTTACCACTTCTTTCATCTTAGGATTCAACCGTCGTTGGTGATCACGAACTGGTTTGGCATCTTTCTCCAAATTTATTTTGTGTTGACATTGTGTGGGACTAATGCCCTTAAGGTCATCGAGAGTATATCCAATAGCAGCACGGTGCTTCTTCAGAGTTTTCAATAATCTATCTTCTTCATGCTCTGAAAGGTTAGCACTAATAATAACAGGATATATCTTTTTCTCATCAAGATAAGCATATTTAAGAGTATCAGGTAACGGTTTGAGCTCAAACACGGGATCACCCTTGGCTGGAGGAGGATCCCCTAGGATTTCAACAAGCAAATTGTGTTTCAGGATGGGTTCCTGTTTAAAGAATACTTCATCTATTTCCCTTCTTTCATTCATAAACATATCATTTTCATGGTCTATCAAATATTGTTCTAAAGGATCACTAGGAGGCACGGCAATAGAAGCAAGACCAATAATTTCATCTTTACTAGGCAATTCCTCTTCATGGTGTAGTCTACGAAATTTAGAGAAATTAAACTCATGAGACATATCACCTAAACCAATAGTAACAACATCCTTTTCGCAATCTATCCTAGCATTAACTGTGTTCAAGAAGGGTCTACCAAATATAATGGGACAAAAGCTATCTTATGGGGAACCAAGAACAAGAAAACCAGCAGGATATTTAGTTTTCCCACACAATACTTCAACATCTCTAACAACCCCCATTGGTGAAATAGTATCTCTATTGGCAAGTTTAATTGTGACATAAATATCTTCTAACTCAGCAGGTGCAATATCATGCATAATTTCTCTGTATAAGTCAACAGGTATTGCACTAGCACTAGCACCCATATCACATAAGCCATGATAACAATGATCTCCTATTTTAACAGAAACAACATGCATGCCTACCACGGGTCTATGTTTATCTTTAGCACAGGGTTTAGCAATTCTAGCAGTCTCATTACAGAAATGAATAACAAGCCCATCAATATTATCAAACAAGAGATCTTTAACAATAGCAATATTAGGTTCAACTTTAATTTGCTCAGGAGGTGTATAGGTTCTAATATTGCTTTTACGAACCACAGTTGAAGCTTTAGCATGATATTTTATCCTAACAGAAAAAGGTGGTTTCTCAACATAACCAGTAGGAACAATAGGATCATTATAAGTGACAGTCTTTTCTTCAACTTTAATAGGTGCAGCTACTTTTACTTCTATGGGAGGATGATATTTAAACCACTTCTCTTTAGGGAGATCAATATGAGTAGCAAAAGATTCACAGAAAGAAGCTACTATTTCAGAGTCAATTCCATATTTAGTGCTAAATTTACGGAAAACATCGGTATCGATAAAAGATTTAACACAATCAAACTTAGGTGTCATACCTGACTCCTTACCTTCGTCGAGGTCCTAATCTTCAGAGTTGCGTTTAATTCTTTCCAATAAATCCCATTTGAATTCAATAGTCTTCATCATAAAAGAGCCAGCACAAGAAGTATCAAGCCTGGTGCGATCGTTATCAGAAAGCCGAGCATATAAATTTTGAATAATTATTTCTCTTGAGAGCTCATGATTGGGGCATGAATATAACATTGATTTAAGCCTCCCCCAAGCTTGAGTGATGCTTTCTCCTTCGCGAGGCCAAAAATTATATAGATAATTGCGATCACGATGAACAAGATGCATAGGATAAAACTTATGATGAAATTCCAATTTCAATCGTTTGTAGTTCCATGATCCCATATCATCACATAGCCTATACCATGTCAATGCATCTCCCTTCAAAAATAAAGGGAAGACCTTCTTCTTAATAACATCATCGGGCACACCTGCAAGCTTAAATAATCCACAAACTTCATCCACATATATTAGGTGCTCATCAGGATGCATTGTTCCGTCTCCTGCAAAAGGATTAGCTAGCAGTTTTTCTATCATACCCGAAGGAATTTCAAAGTAGACATTTTCATTTTCATTTTCAGTAGGTTCAGTAGGTTGAGGAGCAACTCTTTGCTCTACTGGTCGAGGTGAAGATACCCCGAACAAGCCCCTCAAAGGATTACTTTCCATAGTAACAAGTGACAGTAAATTTCAGCACACTATATAAATTTTTCCTTACCAAATTCCACCTACCAAAGGCGCTTCACTCCCCGGCAACAGCGCCAGAAAAGAGTCTTGATGACCCACAAGTATAGGGGATCTATCGTAGTCCTTTCGATAAGTAAGAGTTTCGAGCCCAACGAGGAGCAGAAGGAAATGATAAGCGGTTTTCAGCAAGGTATTCTCTGCAAGCACTGAAATTATAGGTAACGGATAGTTTTGTGATAAGATAATTGGTAACGAGCAACAAGTAACAAAAGTAAATAAAGTGCAGCAAGGTGGCCCAATCCTTTTTGTAGCAAAGGACAAGCATGGACAAACTCTTATATGATGTAAAGCGCCCCCGAGGACACATGGGAATATCGTCAAGCTAGGTTTCATCATGTTCATATGATTCGCGTTCGGTACTTTGATAATTTGGTATGTGGGTGGACTGATGCTTGGGTACTGCCCTTACTTGGACAAGTATCCCACTTATGATTAACCTCTATTGCAAGCATCCGCAACTACAACAAAAGTATTAAGGCAAACCTAACCATAGCATGAAACATATGGATTCAAATCAGCCCCTTACGAAGCAACGCATAAACTAGGGTTTAAGCTTCTGTCACTCTAGCGACCCATCATCTACTTATTACTTCCCAATGCCTTCCTCTAGGCCCAAATAATGGTGAAGTGTCATCTAGTCGACGTTCACATAACACCACTAGAGGAGAGACAACATACATCTTATCAAAATATCGAACGAATACCAAATTCACATGACTACTAATAGCAAGACTTCTCCCATGTCCTCAGGAACAAACGTAACTACTCACAAAGCATATTCATGTTCATAATTAGAGGGGTATTAATGTGCATATAGGATCTGAACATATGATCTTCCACCAAATAAACCAACTAGCATCAACTAGAAGGAGTAATTAACACTACTAGCAACCCACAGGTACCAATCCCGGACTTGGAGGCAAGAATTGGATACAAGAGATGAACTAGGGTTTGAGAGGAGATGGTGCTGGTGAAGATGTTGATGGAGATTGATCCCCTCCCGATAAGAGGATTGTTGGTGATGACGATGGCGATGATTTCCCCCTCCCGGAGGGAAGTTTCCCCGGCAGAACAGCTCCGCCAGAGCCCTAGATTGGTTCCGCCAAGGTTCCGCCTCGTGGCGGCGGAGTCTCGTCCCGAAAGCTGGCTTATGATTTTTTTCCTCATCAAAAGACTCCATATAGCAGAAGATGGGCATCGGAGGGCCACCAGGGGGCCCACGAGGTAGGGGGCGCGCCCAGGGGGTAGGGCGCGCCCCCACCCTCGTGGGCAGGGTGTGGCCCTCCTCTGGAACTTCTTGCGCTCATTATTTATTATATATTCTGAAAATGACTTCCATGAAGTTTCGGGACTTTTGGAGCTGTGCAGAATAGGTCTCTAATATTTGCTCCTTTTCCAGCCCAGAATCCCAGCTGCCGGCATTCTCCCTCTTTATGTAAACCTTGTAAAATAAGAGAGAATAGGCATAAGTATTCTGACATAATGTGTAATAACAGCCCATAATGCAATAAATATCGATATAAAAGCATGATGCAAAATGGACGTATCCGTATTTTTTATATATTCCAAAACAATTCTCCTTTGATTTTCAGGTCATTCCGAGAACTTTTATTTCTGCACAAAAATAACACCATGGCATTTCTGCTGAAAACAGTGTTAGTCCAGGTTAGTTCCATTCAAATCATGCAAGTTAGAGTCCAAAATAAGGGAAAAAGTGTTTGGAAAAGTAGATACAACCGAGACGTATCATGCCACTTCTGCTATGTGTGATATTTATGATGAAACTACTTCTATGCTTGATAATACTGTGCCACTAGGTGAATTTCTTGATGAAAAATTTGCTAGGGTTAGAGAGAATGAAATTATTGAAACTGATAATATTGATGAAAGTGATGATGAAGATTCTCCCCTAGATATGAATTGCCTGTTGAGCCTGAGGGTTATGTTATGGATGAAGAAACTGTTAGAGACTTCTTAGCTTGCAATGATAGATCTGATCTTAAGAAATTATTAGCTAAGCTTAAAGAAAAGTCTTTGAATGCTAGAATGAAATATGACCCTGGTTTTGCTACTTCACCTATCTTTATTACTGATAAGGATTAGGATTTCTTTGTCGATCATGAGTTAATTACTTTGGTTGAATCTGATCCTTTCTATGGCTATGAATCTGAAATTGTTGTGGCACATCTTACTAAATTAAATGATATAGCCACCCTGTTCACTAATGATGAGAAAACTTGCTATTACTTTATCCTTAAGTTGTTTCCGTTCTCATTAAAGGGTGATGCTAAAACATGGTTTAATTCTCTTGATCCTGGTTGTGTGCGTAGTCCCCAGGATATGATTTATTACTTCTCTGCTAAATATTTCCCCGCTCATAAGAAACAAGCTGCTTTAAGGGAAATATATAATTTTGTGCAAATTGAAGAAGAGAGTCTCCCACAAGCTTGGGGGAGGCTTCTCCGATTACTTAATGCTTTGCCTGATCATCCTCTCAAGAAGAATGAAATACTTGATATCTTTTATAATGGACTAACCGATGCTTCCAGAGACTACCTGGATAGTTGTGCTGGTTGTGTTTTCAGGGAAAGAACTGTTGATCAAGCTGAATTATTATTGAATAATATGTTGACTAATGAAAATAATTGGACACTTCCTGAACCAACTCCTAAGCCAACTCTGAACAAAAGGGGTACTCTATTTCTCAGTCCTGAAGATATGCAAGAGGCAAAGAAATCTATGAAAGAAAAAGGTATTAAAGCTGAAGATGTTAAGAATTTACCGCCTATTGAAGAAATACATGGTCTTGATAACCCGACACAGGTAGTAAAGGTAAACTCTCTCTATAGATTTGATAAATATGAAATTCCATTTACTAAGTTTGCTAGCCAATGCTTGGATGAGTTTGATAACTTTATGGTTAAACAAGAAAATTTCAATGCTTATGTTGGTTGACAATTGAAACACAATGCTGATATGCTTGAACACTTGAGTGATTATATGGCTAGTGTTAAAGGTGAACTTAAACTTATTAGTAAACATGCTTCTATGGTTACCACTCAAGTAGAACAAGTGCTTAAAGCTCAGAATAATTTGCTCAATGAATTTAATAATAAGAGAAATGATAATGTTGTTAGAGTTATGACTAGAGGTGGTAAAGTGACTCAGGAACCTTTGTATCCTGAGGGCCATCCTAAGAGAATTGAGCAAGATTCTCAGAGAATTAATATTGATGCACCTAGTTATTCTAAGAGGAAGAAAAAGAAAAATGATAGGACTTTGCATGCTTCTAGTGAACCTGTTGTTAACACACCTGAGATTCCCAATGATATTTCTATTTTTGATGCTGAAACACAATCTGGTAATGAACATGAACCTAGTGATAATGTTAATGATGATGTTCATGTTGATGCTCAACCTAGCAATGACAATGATGTAGAGACTAAACCTGCTGTTGATCTTGATAACCCACAATCAAAGAATCAACGTTACAATAAGAGAGACTTCGTTGCTAGGAAACATGGTAAAGAAAGAGAACCATGGGTTCAGAAACCCATTCCTTTTCCTCCTAAACCATCCAAGAAAAAGAATGATGAGGATTTTGAGCGCTTTGCTGAAATGATTAGACCTATCTTTTTGCGTATGCGTTTGACTGATATGCTTAAAATGAACCCTTATGCTAAATACATGAAGGAAATTGTTACTAATAAAAGAAAGATACCGGAAGCTGAAATTTCCACCATGCTTGCTAATTATACTTTTAAGGGTGGAATACCAAAGAAACTTGGAGATCCAGGAGTACCAACTATACCATGCTCCATTAAAAGAAACTATGTTAAAACTGCTTTATGTGATCTTGGAGCCGGTGTTAGTGTTATGCCTCTCTCTTTATATCGTAGACTTGATTTGAATAAGTTGACACCTACTGAAATATCCTTGCAAATGGCTGATAAATCAACTGCCATACCTGTCGGTATTTGTGAGGATGTGCCTGTTGTGGTTGCAAACGTTACTATTTTAACGGACTTTGTTATTCTTGATATTCCCGAGGACGATAGTATGTATATTATTCTTGGAAGACCCTTTTTGAATACTGCAGGGGCTGTTATTGATTGCAACAAAGGCAATGTCACTTTTCATGTTAATGGTAATGAGCATACGGTACACTTTCCGAGGAAACAACCTCAAGTCCACAGTATTAATTCTATTGGAAAAATTTCGACAATCACTATTGGAGGTTTTGAATTTCCTCTTCCTACTATCAAGAAGAAATATGATATTCTTATTGTTGGGGATGTGCATATCCCCGTTGAGGTAACCTAGTGTTATTCAAAATTTCTCCGGTTTCATGTTATTCGAAATGAGTTTGTTAACAAGACCTGATCAACCTTGTTAGTGGATCCCTTTTGATGAGCATGAGATGGATGAAGTTAGAAAGCACAACTCTATGTACCCTCTTTTTACTTTCTGTTAATTATATTAAATAAAGTAAAAAATAGTCTTTTCTGTCTGTTTTCTGAATTATCCATGCAATAAAAAATACCCCGAAAATAAAAGCTCTCCAAATGCCCTGAAAATTAAATATGATTTTTTCTAGAATATTTGAGAATATCTGGCACTAAGAACACAACAGGGGGAGCAGCCATGTGCCCACGAGGGTGGAGGGCGCGCCCCCTGCCTCGTGGACCCCATGTGGGTCCCCTCCACTTATCCTTGCACACACACACACACACTTCGTCTTGCTCCAAAAAAATCACTAGCCAGCTTAAGCCCGAGTTCTTGCTCATCTTGCTGCCATTTTCGATCTCCTTGCTCAAAGCTCCTCTCACAAAATTGCTTTGGGGGATTGTTCTTTGGTATGTGAGTCCTCCAATGGTTCAATTAGTTTTTGTTCTAGTGCTTTATTTATTGCAATTTTTTGCTGCTTAGGTGACCCTGTTCTTGAGCTTGCATGTCAAATTTATGTGGTCAAAAGTAGTTTTAATGCATGATATAACCTCTAGGCACTTGTAGGAGTAGTTGCTATCAATCTTGTTGAGTTTGGTTCACTTTTATTTTAAGTTACTAAAAATTTCAGAAATTTTCAGAAAAAGATGAAGAGATTTTTGAGTTGCTCATCGAGCCGAAGCTCGAAGGATAAGCAAAGTGAAGAGAACAAGAAGCCCAAGTATAATCTCCCACGTACTACGGAGGTTCGGCCATGTAAATGGCCTTGTGATGAGTTCTTGAGAGAAGCTGGGATTCATGAAGATTTTTTCATTTGGCTGAGAATGCAGGCCTCACCGCCTTCCTCCACGACCAGCGTGAACAGTACCTCTTACTCACAAATATCTTTGTGCAAAATTTTCATTTCCATGCTAGGAGATCACCACCTTCGGTGGAATTTTATTTATATGATGAGCATAAGGAGATGTCACTTTATGATTTTTGCCGGGTCTGTTTGATACCCTTTGAGGGCAGCATAGAGGAACCACATCATAATGATGTGGAGGGATTTATTGATATGACTGTTGTAGGGGAAACGAGGAAAGTTTCCGATGCGAGAATCACTAGCATGCATTTTCATGTTCTACGTTACCTCGCAATATTTGCTAGTAGATGCTTAATTGGTCGCGGGAACTGTGGAAACCTTAGTGCCCCTGATATTGTTATTTTGTGCCATGCCTTGTTTCAGGATACTATTTTCAGTTTAGGTGCTATTGTTGCTAAACGGTTAAATCTGGACCGTACTAAGGGCCCCGTCCTCGAAGGCATCTTTACCTCGCACCTTGCTGCACACTTTAACATACCTATCAGGCATTACAAGAAAGAGGAAAAGTTGATGCCTCATATTGCTCTAGGTTATAAGAGTATGGTAGCACATGAGTTTATTGTTAAGGATAAGAATAAGACACTCAAATATAAATTGATATTTAACAAAAAATGTTGTGAGTTTATTACCTTGCCTGCGCCCTCTTTGTTCAACATATTTTCAGGCATATACCTTGTTCTGCCGGAGGCCATTCATGCCTACCGGAGCCAGATGTCAGCTGCAGAGCCGGAGTCACCATCTGACCCTCACCGTTAGTTCGTTTATCAGTGGAATCCGGAGGAGATCGCCAGCCAGTGGCAATCTGAGGACCCTTCTTAGTACGACCCCAGCTACAATTTTGATCCATGGGCATAGACCAACTTAGGCCAAAAGTCTAAGCTTGGGGAGTACGTATTTCTCACCGACATTACATTCATGTTCACACACTCATGCCAGTTGTCGGTGCTCATACTTTTTCATTGTATCATCCATGCTAGTTTATTTTCATTTTCTCGCTTTATTCTTGTGTGTTTGAAAAACCTTAAGAAAAACCCCAAAAAATTAGTTGTAGCTTTTAGTTAGTTTACTTTCCACGTCTGTAGTAGTAGTAATTAAAAAGAAAACCCAAAAAGATTTCTCGCTCTTCTTTTGCTTGTTGGGAGCTTTCCCGTGTAAATAGTTTTGTTTCTTTCCTTTCCTTTGGGGGTCGAGAGGAGAAGACTATAATGAAAATGTTGAGTGGCTCTCTTATGCATTATTGTTGATCTAAAAAACTGCCCATATTACCCTGTCTTTTCCTGTTTATTGAATGCTTGCATATTCCAGCTTAGTCCAATGCACGTGCACTATTATTATTACACACACTATTCGGTCGTGCAAGTGAAAGGCAATAATGACGATATATGATGAACTGATTGAGATGAGAAAAGCTGGTATGAACTCGACCTCTCTTGTTTTTGTAAATATGATTAGTCCATCATTCCTGATTCAGCCTATTATGAATGAAACACGTTTGCAATGACAATTAGAGATTATAGTTGCTTATTCCATGCTTAATTAGCTAGGAGTTTATAATGGTTTACCTTGCGTGCCAACATGCTATTAAAATGGTTGTGATGTGGTATGATGGGGTGGTATCCTCCTTTGAACGATTCGGGTGGCTTGACTTGGCACATGTTCACACATGTAGTTGAAACAAAATCAACATAGCCTCTATGATATTTATGTTCATGGTGAATTATATCCTACTCATGCTTGCATTCGGTGTTGATTAATTTTAATGCATATTCATGACTGTTGTCGCTCTCTAGCTGGCCGCTTCCCAGTCTCTTTCTAGCCTTCACTTGTACTAAGCGGTAATACTGCTTCTGCATCCAATTCCATAAACCCCGAAGTTATTCCATATGAGTCCACCATACCTTCCTATATACGGTATCTACATGCCGTTCCAAGTAAATTTGTATGTGCCAAACTCCAAACCTTCAAATAAACATTCTGTTTTGTATGCTTGAATAGCTCATGTATCAACTAGGGCTGTGTGTATCCTCCATGCTAGGCGGGTTATTCTCAAGAGGAGTGTACTCCGCTCCTCATTCACGAGAAAATGGCTGGTCACCGGGATGCCCAGTCCCATGCTCAAATCAAATCAAAATAATTGCAAACAAAACTCCCCCGGGATTGCTGTTAGTTGGAGGCACCCGTTGTTTCGGGCAAGCCATGGATTGATGCTTGTTGGTGGTGGGGGAGTATAAACTTTACCATTCTGTTTGGGAACCGCCTATAATGTGTGTAGCATGTAAGATATCGAGATCTCTTGGTTGTTATGTTGACAATGAAAGTATACTGCTCAAAATATTATTCATCTCTATTTCAAACGAGCTTTGGCACCTCTACAAATCCCTACTTCCCTCTGCGAAGGGCCTATCTATTTACTTTTATGCTGAGTCATCATCCTCTTATTAAAAAGCACCAGTTGGAGAGCACCACTGTCATTTGCATGTATTATTGTTAGTTTACATTGAGTATGACTTGACTTGATCACTTTTACCATGAATTACAATGTCTAGTCAGTTCTTGATCTTTAAAGGTGCTCTGCACTTATGTTTTGCGGTCTTAGAAAGGGCTAGCGAGATACCATCTTGTTATATCATATTATGATTGTTTTGAGAAAGTGTTGTCATCCGAGATTTGTTATTATTGCTCGCTAGCTGATTATGCCATTGATATGAGTAAACATGAGACCTAAGTGTTATTGTAAATATGGTTAGTTCATAATCTTTGCTGAAAACTTGAATGCTGGCTTTACATATTTACAACAATAAGAGCAAACAGAGTTTGTAAAAGTTTTTCTTTACCACTTTCAGTTTATCAATTGAATTGCTTGAGGACAAGCAAAGGTTTAAGCTTGGGGGAGTTGATACATCTCCGTCGTATCTATTTTTCCAAACACTTTTGCCCTTATTTTGGATTCTAACTTGCATGATTTGAATGGAACTAACCCGGACTGATGCTGTTTTCAGTAGAATTGCCATGGTGTTATTTTTGTGCAGAAATAAAAGTTCTCGGAATGACCTGAAAATCAATGGAGATTATTTTTGGAATATATAAAAAATACTGGAAGAAGAATCCACGTCAGGGGGCCACACCCTGTCCACGAGGGTGGGGGCGCGCCTACCCCCCTGGGCGCGCCCCCTGCCTCGTGGGCCCCTTGACGCTCCACCGACGTCCACCTTGACTCAATATATTCACTTTCGGGGAGAAAAAAACCAGAGAGAAGGATTCATCGTGTTTTACGATACGGAGCCGCCGCCAAGCCCTAAACTCTCTCGGGAGGGCTGATCTGGAGTCCGTTCGGGGCTCCGGAGAGGGGAATCCGTCGCCATCGTCACCATCAACCTTCCTCCATCACCAATTTCATGATGATCACCGCCGTGCGTGAGTAATTCCATCGTAGGCTTGCTAGACGGTGATGGGTTGGATGAGATTTATCATGTAATCAAGTTAGTTTTGTTAGGGTTTGATCCCTAGTATCCACTATGTTCTGAGATTGATGTTGCTATGACTTTGCTATGCTTAATGCTTGTCACTAGGGCCCGAGTGCCATGATTTCATATCTGAACCTATTATGTTTTCATGAATATATGTGAGTTCTTGATCCTATCTTGCAAGTCTATAGTCACCTATTATGTGTTATGATCCATTAACCCCGAAGTGACAATAATCGGGATACTTACCGGTGATGACCGTAGTTTGAGGAGTTCATGTATTCACTATGTGTTAATGCTTTGGTTCGGCACTCTATTAAAAGGATGCCTTAATATCCCTTAGTTTCCAATAGGACCCCGCTGCCACGGGAGGGTAGGACAAAAGATGTCATGCAAGTTCTTTTCCATAAGCACGTATGACTATATTCAGAATACATGCCTACATTACATTGATGAACTGGAGCTAGTTCTGTGTCACCCTATGTTATAACTGTTGCATGATTGATCGCATCCGACATAATTCTCCATCACCGATCCAATGCCTACGAGTTTTTCATATATTGTTCTTCGCTTATTTACTTTTCCGTTGCTACTGTTATAATCACTATAAAACCAAAACTACTACTATTACTTTTACAACTGTTACCACTACTATCATATTACTTTGCTACTAAATACCTTGCTGCAGATATTAAGTTTCCAGGTGTGGTTGAATTGACAACTCAGCTGCTAATACTTGAGATTATTCTTTGGCTCTCCTTGTGTCAAATCAATAAATTTGGGTTGAATACTATACCCTCAAAAACTGTTGCGATCCCCTATACTTGTGGGTTATCACAGAGTTTTTAACAACTCTACCTCTGATGAAATTCTTCTTGTCTTTCCTTAATTTATGGCGAGGATCCAGGAACTATCTATGCATGTCGAAGCAAGAAAACTTGCGACCGGCCTGAAGCCAACGAAACTCAAGAGCTCCCTTGCATGTGGGGCACGGTATCTTCCATGCACACACTAGCCAACGAATAGCGCATACGTCGGCAAGTCATGCGTCGAGTACATGTACCAGACACGCATTATGAAGTTTCGTTTGTTAAAGGCGTCGTATGTCTTGAACCCATTATCCCAGGCTTCTTGCAATTCGCCCTTCAGCGGCTGCATGTACACATTCATATTCTTCCTCGGATAGTTGGGCCCTGGAATTATCAATGTCAGGAAAATGTTCTTTCTTTGCATAATCTGTCCGTGGGGGAGATTGAGTGGAAAGACAAATACGGGCCAACAACTGTATTGGGCTGCCGTCAGACCAAACACACTGAACCCATCCGTGTTGATGCCGACTCGAGGATGCCTCAGATCTGCCACTCTGTCATCATGTAATGCATCGAAGCTCTTCCATGCTTCACCGTCCGATGTGTGCACCATCATCAGCTTCCCATCTGCATCTAGTTGGGTTCTTTTGCCCGTTTTGTGCCATGTCATCTGTCTTGCCGTCTCTTCGACCATGAAAAGACGTTGAAGTCCTGGTACGATTGGCATATACCGAAGAACATTAACGGGATTTTGGTCTGCGTCTTCTCACCCATACCGTTGTCTACCACAACATACCTGGATGACTTGCAAATGGAACAATAGTTCAAGTCTGCATACTGAAGCCTAAATAAGGCACATCCTTTCTCACAGGCATGTATCTTCTCATAGGGCATCTTAAGAGAACCGATAATTTTGTCTGACTGGTACAAGTTTGCGGGTAGTACATGGCCCTTGGGTAGAAAACGTCCAAATATTGTCATAATTGCGTCATAGCATTCTCTGCCCAAGTTGAATTGAGCCTTCAGAGCCATTATTTGTGAGATGGCATCCAGCTGACAAAGCTCGGTGTGCTCGTGGAGAGGATGTTTTGAAGACTCCAACATTTCATTGAAGGCCTTTGCAGATTCCTCCATCTCATCGTCCAAGTCCCGAGCATCATCAGAGTCTTGCACCATGTCATGTATCCCGATACCATGCTCGTCGGTGCGATGACGAAGCACCTTAGCTCTGGCATGTTGGGCAGACTCGCCATGAAATGTCTACACCGTATAATCCGGCGTAAAACCGCACTTCTGCAGGTGTTTGCCCATTTCATCCTCTGTCCTCTTGTGCCAATTGTTGCACCCAGCGCAGGGGCACCATGTTGTCCTCTGGCCATTTGCAAATGCGGCTCTCAGAAACCCCTTAGTTTTTGTTAACCATTCAATTGTCATGTTTTTCTGACTAGTGTGACCAGTGTGCATCCACGCACGATCAGTCATCTTGCCTAGGTATTGGACACATAAGAAATATATATAAAAATCAACATGTATATATTCATTAGTTAATGGAATTTGTCACTTTTATTACGTCCATGCAACCTAGACGCTAATAGGTAAAGATATGTCCTAATCCCACCTGAGTATGTGTAGATTGGGTTCATTTTCCCATGCTCTGCTCCAGATCCGACGCAAAATTTTGGCAGCACCTCCCCGTTGTTCTCCTGATACACGTCTCGACAATAAGCAGAGAGGATGTGTACCCGGAGAACAACAGGGAGGCACTGACAAAATTTTGCATCGAATCCGGAGCATAGCATATGGGAAAACGAACCCAATCTACAAATACTCGGGCTGTCCATGGATAACGTTGGACAATTCGAAAGAATCACAGTTATAAATATGCAAATGCATGCATATTTATAGATGTAACCCTTTCGAACGGAAGATGCATAGTGGTCACACATACTGATGATTGAAGACACCTATAGCTAGCAAGTTTCATCGACGCGAAGACCGGAACAGAGCAAATCAAGGGGGGAGGAGATGTCATTTGTGCTAACCCAGAATGCAGGGGCGGAGCTCATCGAACACTAGACCCTCGCAACGATGAAAAAACTGCACATTTAAATCGAAAGATGAGTTTCATAGCAATATTGATTTTTTCGTCAACCTAACTAAATATTTACAACAGGACGAGTGGGTTAGGGGTTCCTCGGCGTCGATAGAACCCTAAATAGCAAGTATCATCAGTGCAAGATACATGAGGCGCTCAACGTTGAACACTAGATCCACGTCCCACAAGTGATGCTGGCGCCCGGCGTCCCGCAACAATAGTTCTAGTGGCCGATGACGGTCGAACACCTTGGCAAATTTGTCTGGCAGCCTCTGCAATGAGGATTAAAGCCAAGTTTTGAAATTTCAAACAACCAAACCGACTTGAGTCAGTTTGGGTGTTTCAAGTTTCAACACTTAGCTTTCAATCGTCATCTTAGAGGCTTCCAGACAAATTTGCAATGGTGTTCGACCGCCATCGACGCCGAGAACTGTTGTTGTGGGACGCAGGACCCCTGTGTCACTTGTGGGACGTGGATGTAGTATTTGACACCGACGGCCACATGTATCTCGCACTGAGGATACTTGCTATTTAGGGTACCATCGACACCGAGGAACCCCCTAACCCGCTCTTCCCCGGGTAAACTAAATTAGCATGCATTCAATAAGCAAAACTACATCATCTCTTGCGTCCGTACATCGTCGAATATTATCACTACTACATCTCGAATAGTATCATACATATAGCATCGCTAATACAGCTAGAACCGTAGCGAACGACGGGTATTGCCGCGGGCGGTGGACACCCAAAGAGAAGGAACCATCACAGGATCATAGCTCCAATGAGATCCCTGAAGAACCTGCCAGGTATTGTCGAACCTGCCTTCCAACGCAACCATGTAGCGATGGACGTGCTCGTCCTCCTCGCTGACACGGTGACGTACCACCTCCGCGGTGTCCGAAAGCCTTGGCACCGTCACTGGCCCATGGGACCGCCACCAAACAAGGTTCGGGTCAACGACGGGCTGACTCCTCACCAACCTGCGCCCCCCGGAAGGTAGAACCTCCTAGTATCAGCCCAGCCGAGCCTAGTCTCGGACATGGCCCCTTTGATCAAGCGGGCCTCCTCCGCCGAGTCGACGACGAGGATGCAGGATAGGCATCGTCGACGTCGAAGCGAGAATAAATGCTTGAACTAAAAAAATAACAAAAAATTTCACATGTTCAAAATAAACTAGAAACTTAAACTAAACTAACTAAACTAAACCTAAACTAAACCAGAAACTTGACCTAAACTAAACTAATCTAAACCTAAAGTAAACTAACTAAACTAAACAAAACCTAAACTAAATTATACTAAACCTAATTAAACTAAATCTAAAAAAACAGAAAAAATGAAAATGTCTCACCTTGGAGCGGCCGGGGCGGTAAGGCAGCGCGGTGGGGCGGGCCGGCGCGGAGGGGCGGGGTGGCCGGGGTGGGGTCGGCGCGGTCGGGGTGGGGTTAGCGCGGCCTGTCGGGGCAGCCGGGGCAGCGAGAAGGCCCGGCCGGGGCGGCCGGGGCAGGGCGGGGCGGGCGAAGCGGCCCGACGCGGCGGAGCGGGGCGGCCGGGGTGACGACGAAGAAAGTGGCCGTTAGCTGCCCCTTGCTATCGACCCACACTGCCTCTTTGTCGTCCGCTAGGTTATATGCCGTCAGCTAGCTGACGGCAAAGACGGGGCTGACGGCAAACACTTTCTTTGTCGTGAGCTGCTTCTTTGCCATCAGTTTTCTTCAAGCTGATGGCAAAGATCCTCTTTGCCGTCAGCTAGCTGACGCAAAGAAACGGCTGACAGCAAATTTCCTGATTCCAGTAGTGGTACTTCCGTTGTACAATTAGTAGCCTAGAAGATCTGCTGTAGTAGGATGCTAGTCAGGGTCGCAGTACCGCGGGAGCAGTACTACCGCGCTGAACTACCGCCCATTTTACAGAGCACTAAAAAAAAGCGGAAGTGCTAGTAGCACTGATTTGCGGCAGTATCGTTGGAGCGGTACTACCGCGGGGCAGAGCGGTACTACCGCTTATATGCCTCAAGAAAGTCCATGCATAAGAAAGGGCAAACTCCGATGCCGGAAGGAAGGTGGGTGCAAAAAGACTGTGTACGTGTTGATTGGGCTCTTTATCGTCAATGTTTGTTGTGGGGAAGTTGCAGGCTCTGGTCAGTTGGAAACATTCCCTAGTGGCAAATAATGTGATGATGTTTGTTTCCTTATGTATTCATGAATTATTTTGTATTGTTCTTGAACATCATCATTGGTATGTATCAATAAGTATGTGACTTATTTGTAAGATATATATTGTATGATGATTGCTCTACTGGACCCTAGTTGATAAGGTTATGAGGAGACGTATCCTTTGACTAGTATACGATTTGGTTGATGACTATGTGAAAGGATCGATATGGTTGACTAGGGGGTGTGAATAGGCAACTACTATTTTTTAGCTTTTTTTAACAAATTAGATTTAGCAACAAATAAGTTCTCTGGATATGCAACTAGGTGGGCAACCTATATGATGCTAGCAACAGTGACAACACAAGCAAGCAAGAGGTACAACACAAGTAAAGCTTGCTCAAAGTAAAGGCAAGAAGTAACTATAAGTGGAGCCGATGAAGACGATAATGTGTTACCGAAGTTTCTTCCCTTTGAGGGAAAGTACGTCTCCGTTGAAGCGATGTGGAGGCACAATGCTCCCCAAGAAGCCACCCAGGACACCGTATTCTCCTCACGCCCTCGCACAATGCAAGAATTGTGTTGTGATATTGACGCGAGTCACCATTCGTGATTGTGCATGATGCGTGTATGATCAGTGCATGATTATAAACAAGGGCGTCACACTTTTCTGAACAATATGCAAATCAAACTCTTGTAATAAAAGAACCCACATAATCAGTCTAGGCTTATCATATTTATTTTTTATAAGACATTTAATAGTAGCATGATCGCTGTGAATAGTAACTTAATCAACAATATAAGGTCTGAATTTATCACATGCAAACACAACTGCTAAAAAAATTCGTCCTCAGTAGTAGCACAATTTTCTTGAGCATTGTCTAGAGTCTTACTAGCATAATGAATAACATTCAATTTTTTATCGACTCTTTGACTTAGAACAACGCCAATAGCATAATCACTAGCATCTCACATAATTTTAAAGGGTATGTTCCAATCAAACGGTTGAATAATGAGTGCAGAAATTAAATCTTTTTTAAGTATTCCAAAGGATTCTACACAATCATCGTAAAAAACAAATAGAACATCTCTTTGCAAAAGATTAGCAAGAGGCCCCGAATTTTTTGAGAAGTCTTTTATGAACCTCGTATAGAAATCAGTATGATCAAGAAAACTTCTTATACCTTTGATATAATTTACGACATTGCATTATTTCAATTGCATTAATTATAACTTTATCTTCCTTAATACCTTTTTCAGAAATTTTATATAGTTTTTCGTATTATATATCTCTTTTGCCTAGTACATGAGAATGAAATTACTTTGAACAATTTATTATGTTGATTGTCTTGCGTGGATGCGTACTCTTGCGCATTAATTTTCTTGATTGTATTGTTGCTTCAATTTTTTGTTCATTCAAAAGTTCATTTCGGGTAACTTCTAATCCGGGATCCGCCGCCGAAACGCTATGATTAAGAGAGTTAATGTGCCACTAATGCTCGGTCTGTAAGAATCAAACTAAAATTATGACTCACTAACTTACGGAATTGCATGCTAGCATGAGTTTGGATCAACATCAAGCGTAATTTAAACCATTGTTTTGTTCGAGACGAAATGCAAGAGCACGAAAACGTGACACGGACGCTTCCCAACCGGCAACCTCTATCCGATTATCCGCACAGCTGGACCCGCCACTCGCACCACGTTCCATCCAGCTGACGCACACCGCAGCGCCGCCCTGGGCTGGGTCCGTCCGTCCGTCCGTGGGATTTTTTCCCCATGCGGCCGAGCACGCCGGGTGCGAAGGGGGAAGCGCACCGGCAATTTCCCACCAATAGCAACCAGACAAAAACCGGCGAAGGAAGGAGACGAGATATAGAAGGAAAAAACCATTCCCGTATTTATAACCCCGCTTCCAGTTCCAGGCACGCAGCCCAAACCCCCCTGCCCACCCCTCGCAAATCCCATCCAGATTTGGCCGCTCCACCGCCGCTGCCCCGCCGCCAGATCGGAGCGCGGCCCCGGTCCGATCCCGCTCCGCCCTTCCCAGGTGAGCCCCCGCCCCCGCTCTCGTCTGCCGGTCTACTCGAACCGCGTTCGCGTCTGCTCCGATCCGCGCGCGTGATCTGATGCGCTGGTGCAAGTTGATACGTGTTTTTTTTTGTTTGGTTTCCTTTTGCGATCCGCGGTGCCCGATTTCGGGGCCGGGAGCCAGGCAATGCGACGACGCGCGCGTGGGAATTGCCGCGGCTGGCTCCGTAGATCTGGATCACCCGGCCGCCTGAACTTGGACTGCGTGCTGGACGGAGGAGACGGGCCTGTGATCGGCGGCGCCTCGTGAACCACGCCCGGGTTTGACCGGGTGGTGGATCCGCGGTGGATTCAGCCGGTGCTTCCGATGCGGAATTCTCTGCGCCCGCGACGCGTTCAAACAAAGGCCCATACGCACTCGTTTATCGCGATCTGTACCGTCTTTTGCAGTGATGAGACTTGCAGCTGTTGATACCCGCATGCCACAGCCTCGCAGACGATGGCAAACTGGAGTGCCTGGTGGCTGGTGGTGCGTGTGGTGGTTTGAGTTCGTTCCATGGCAACCTAGGATCATTTAATTTGACACCTAGACCGGGTAACCTATAGTATTTCCCCTATCATCATGGATAGAAAGGTGCTTCACTTTTTTTTGGAAGAAATAGATCTATTGATGGGAAGTGAAGCATGAGTTTGTCTGATTATAATTATTCATTTTATCGCTTTAGCCTTGATGTCTCCATTTCCTGCTAATTCCGCTAGTTTTGGCACCTCAAATTAGCTCGTTATCATTTATTTTTTGAAACAAGAGCTTGTTATCATTTTGAAGTGTACTCTTCTTATTAGCCCAGTCAAACATTTCTCCAATTGGACAATGATAATGCTGATTGATTGCTTTAAATTACATGCCAACTTAGTTTCACTAAACTGCATGTTTTCCCCACCAGAAACCAACGCAACTCAAGTACCACATTAACTATGTTTTTATAAAGTATTACCATAAACATACAATTCCATGCAATCCCATCATCTTGCTGTCCTGCAATGTGGTCAGTGGCCTGCATTTACTTGACCAGTTGTTTAGTGTACAACACCACCTTGGCTACACAATGTGACCCTTGAGTTATGACATGCACCGAAACCCATGTGCACTTGCCTTGTAAAACTGTAACTCAACCCAGCCAAGATTGCGTTAAACAACTTCTAGAAACTTCCGACTATCACAGAAATGGCAAAACATAACACCAACTATAACTACTGTGTGTACTGTTTGTATAATGCCCCCTCTCACTTTGCATATAAATAGTAAGTTCCTCTTCCAGACCTGTTGCCCCTGAATTTGCAGACTCCCTATCTGAACCAAATTGGTCCCCCTTTTCTTTCTTGCAGAAAAAGCATTGAGTAGATTTGGTTGTGGTCCTGTGTGGCCCCGTAAATCACAAATGATTAGGTCATGATTTCATAATCTGCATGCCTTGTGATTTGCTTCTCAATCTAGCCTAGGTTCAGTTATATGCTAGATGTTTGGGTTATTTGATTGTCTAGTTCATGGTGAGATGAAAATGCTCTGTACATGAGGGCTCTGTCTATTATGTTCTTTGTTCCTTCTCTTGGGTATAGTCTCTGTGCACTATGGTGGTGCATCTGCTACTTCTGCATCTTAGATTTTGAGTTAGTAACTTTGATGAATTATACTCCCTCCGTTCCGAATTACTTGTCGTAGGTATGGATGTATCCAGATGTATTTTAGTTCTACATACATCCATTTCTGCGACGACTAATTTAGAACGGAGGGAGTAGCAAGTAATGTTCTCCCGTACATCCAGTTTTTTTGTTCTTGTTATTGAGTTCCCGGGGAATCCGTTAAACAGCTTTTCCTTAAACGGTTCTGTAGAATTTGTGCCAGTTGCTTTTGTTACTGCTCAATGCACACACGTACTGTTTCTCCTAAGTTTTGAGGACGAGAAGGGAAAAGATAGCCAAGTAAAACTGTACTATTTTCTGTTGGATCATAACCATGGTTGCCTGTTTTGGTAACAGTTTATGTACACCTATCTGCAGGGACATGGGAATGGAGGTCGCCGGAGCTGAAGCTGCACCAGCACAGGTTAAAGTAGCTGATGAGGAAGTGACCCTTTTTCAAGACAAGGAAAGCCAAGCAACTGCAAAGGAGCGGGAGGAAGCAGCTGTTTTTGGTTCAGACAATGGCAAAGCTGCGGCAAATGACATGGCACCTCCAAAGGACGCAGCGGAGGAGTGGCCTGAACCTAAGCAAACTTATACCTTCTACTTTGTCAAGATCCGCTCATTTGAGGACCCTAAGCTGAGAGCAAAACTTGAGCAGGCTGAGAAGGACTTCCAAAATAAGATCCAAGCTCGGGCCAAGATTATTGATGCTATAAAAGCTAAGAAGGTATTCTTCTTAAAACTCAACATAGAAGTAGGATCTACCTCTTTTAGTCCTAATTCTAATTTGACTAGATGTTTCATGCCCTGAAACTTATTTAAAGTGACTCTTTGCACTATTGCCTGCCTCTATGTGTTCTCGTTGAAGTAAACCAGGGGATCAGTGTGCCTGCTTTAGCCTTTAAGCATAGTGATGAAACTTACTTCACACTTCCTCTGCAGACTGAGCGTGCTGCTGTTCTCGCGGAGCTAAGGCCATTGAGTGCTGAGAACAGGCAGTACAATGAAGCTTTTAATGAGAAGTTAGAGGAGATGAAACCTTACAGAAATCGTTTAGGCAAGTTCCGTGATGAAAATAATGCTATGCGGGCGGAGAGTGCAGGCTTGTGCTCTTCACTCGAAGAGCTTGAGCATGAGGTATGATCAGCCCTTTGATAACTCAACCGCTTCTCATTCAGTATTCTGATTTTTTGTTTGTTTTTTCTCCTTCAATTCTCCCTAGATCAAGAGGTTGAATCACCGCATAAGTCATGAGAGCATATCTTTAGATGAGGAGAAGCGGCTGATCAAAGAAATTAAGACCCTTGAAAAAACCAGACCGAAGGTCAGTTCCAATGCTGCTAAACGAGCTAAAATGCAAGATACAGTGGTTGAAAGAGATGCCATACAGGATCAGGTGAAAGTAAGTATCTCATGCCGTGACTTTGTCTTTTATTGTGCATTTACCTCCTGCATAAATAAAATATTAAATACCATTTTGATTGTCACTTCCCATTCAGATCATCGGGGATGGTATAGATGGAGTAAAGAAGGAGCGACAAGCAGTCAGGTCTAAGATTAAGGTCCTGGACGATGAGATGAGGGTTGTTGATGGCGAGATTGCTTTGCTTCAAGAAGATTTAAATGCAGCTACCGCCAGAAAGGATAAAGCGTACGAGTCATTGACCGAATTGAGAAAAGCGCGTGATCTTGCCGTAAGTCAGCATACCTTCAACCTCTCTCATGCTCATCATTATGTTTACTCTTGTAATGTTGTTGAGAGTGACTACCCCATTTTCTAAGTACTTTAGTTGTGTTACAGTTTTAATTAAATAACATGTGTACGCAATGAGGCATCATCTTTTTGCATGCCTGAACAGCACTTGAACTCCCTCTCTTGATTGTGGAGATATATGATCAGCCATTGCCTTTTCAAATTTTAAGCTCGGTCACAGGCTCACAGCCACATGTTGTTGATAAGCCGAATTCTCTGCGTCATACCTGTGCATTTTGGTATCAGGAAAAGTCCTTGTTGCCTTAAATGTAGCATTGGATTATGTTAGTCGCTTAATGAAATATCTGAGATGGCACTGCCAGTGGCAGTGGTTGGAACATGCTTTATTGTAAGTCTGTCACAAATAATGGTTATTTTCCGCTCTGTCTTATCAAATTCTTTTGATTTTTCTTAATATTTATGTAGAGAGACTGTATCTATTGACAATGTTGCCTTCATCTTGATCAGAATGCATCCTTCCATCAAAACCGCATAGTTCTGAACAGAGCCAGGGATCATTCTTCTAGGAATGAGGTGGAAGAATTGCAAGAGCTCCACAAGACTGAGGTTTGCTTCCACAACCACCTCCCGTAACCTCATCTTTCATTTACTTAAAGTATTTCTATACTTAATTATGATATGCTTTGGTAGGTTGAGAAGTTCATGACACAATGGTGCAGCAGCAAGACCTTTAGAGAGGACTATGAGAAGAGGATCCTCACTTCCCTCAATGGACGGCAGCTGACCCGAGATGGCCGGATGAGGAATCCTGATGAGAAGCCCATATTTATCGAAACACAGCAGCCAGCAGCACCTGTGCAACAGGAGCCTATCCCATCAAAAGCGCCTTTGAAACAAGCAAAGGAAGCTGCTGCTCCTCAAGTCGTCGCTCCCAAAGAAGAGCCCCTTGCAAAAGCATCTGCCAAGTCAGCTAAGGTAAAAGCTGCTGTGGATGCTGATGATGATGCCTATGAGGCTGAGCCTCCAAAGGAGAAGCCCAAGCCTAAAGAGGTTGATGTAGCAAAGTTGAAAGAGATCAAGAGACAGGAGGAAATCGAGAAGAATAGACTTGCTTTGGAAAGGAAGAAGAAGCAGGCTGAGAAGCAAGCGGCGAAGGCTGCAGCCCGAGCACAAAAGGAAGCTGAGAAGAAGCTTAAGGTAGACACATTAGTATCTCTCTCTCTCTTTCTCTCTCTCTCCCCTGTAGTGTAACAATGGTGACAAACTTTTTCAGAAAGAGGAGAAGAAAACCAAGAAGAAAACTGAGGCAGATACGGACGAGCCAGCTGACTCAGACACCAAGTCTGATGAAGCAGCAGAAACCCAAGCAGAGGATGAGTTCACTCCAGTTTCTGTGGTAAACAAAGAACAGAAGCAGAACACACGGACCAGGAATGTAGTCACCAAGACCAAGGCCCCGCTGCCAAAGGCGATCCTGAAGAGGAAGAAAGCCCAGTCGTACCGGTCATGGGCCACCCCAGCCGTGATGATATCCGCCGTCACCGTGCTCGTCGCCCTGCTTGCGGCGCTGGGCTACTACCAGTACTACCGCCCGGCGAGCACCAGCAACTGATGGAAGGAAAAGGAGGCCTGTGCACCCGCCGCCCTCGAGTATGAATCTTACTAGACCAATTTTGCAGGTGAGAGCAACAGAGTGCGTGGTCTGCCTAGACCTGAATGAACTGAAAAGTCTGGAGAAGCTATTCGTTTCTGTTCTGTTTGTTGGGTGGAGTCGGATAAAAAGTTGCAGTTAATTTTGGTTGGCACAGTTAATTTCGTCCGGGACTTGAGAGTCTATATACTGCCAGTGAACTCAGTTGTACTTTAAAGTGGAGAATAGATTGCGATCTGAAATAAGTATGCATGTAAACGTGCTGTTTGTGTATGTGTATGCATGGAAATGGAGGCGTCTCAGTTGGTCCATCGTCCTTGCATTGGTTGGTTCCCATGATTTCGATTTGGCAGGTACTCCCTCCGTTCAAATTACTCGTCGGAGAAGTTGATATATCTGAACTAAAATACATCAGACAAGTAATTCGGAGCGGAGGGAGTACCTCCTGTGTGCGTGTTGCTTACAACTGCATGAATTTCACTAGAGACATGGATTATATTTTCAGCATATTAGGACGAATTCACCATAAAGAGGGCGATAGGATGAATTAACCGGATGATTTTTTTTGGTTGGATGACTCATGTAACCATTTTTTTACAAATTATTAAACCCCTCGGGAAGCGGGATTCCTCGCGGCAGCAGGGGCGAGCCCCAGGAGGACGGCGGCCGTCGGTAGATTGAGTTCAGGTTCTTGTGAGATGACAACTTTCTCATTGCAAGGGATGCAAGGGGTTGGTCGGTCCTCATAATACACATAGAGTACCATTTGGATCTCTATGATTGGTGCTTTATTAGATGTTCATATGCATGGCCTGGAATATGCACATTTGGCAATATTTGGCAAGCCAACATTTGGCAAAATCAATACTTGGTAGCCATTCAATTACTAGCCAACATTTGGTATTTGCCAAATATTGATATGCCAACTTTTTGCATCGAACATCATGCTCATATTCTTCAGAATGTTGAGTATTAGCAGCACTATTTGACAGTATCATCTTGTGTCACTATCATCTTGTACTGCCAGATATGGTAACGAACAATCAGTCTTTCTGAGCAGAAGCCCATACTTCCTGAACTCTTTGGGGTAAGCACGGGCAGCAATGGTCGCTGCAGTTCGATTGGTCCTTATTGTTTATTTATTTATTTTGAGAAACTTTTGATCTATTCATTTTTAATTATGTCAGTAGCGCAAACACCAGAAATAATTAAAATTACATTCAGATTCATAGACCACCCAGCGACGACTACAAGCATTGAAGCGAGCTGAAGGCGCGCCGTCCTCATCGCCTCTCCCGCGTTGAAGTCGGGCACAATTAGGAGTAGTAGACAGTCGGGAAGTATATTGCTCTATCATAGGATTTTTCAGTCCTGGAGCAAACATCGGTGTGCACAATATTAAGAACATTTTCTGCACAGTGTGGAGGGAATGTACGAAAATGTAACCCTATGTTATTTTCGAGCAAAACAATATGCACAGAGTTTTAAGGATATACCTTTCAACTTAGGGAGGTAATCCATGTGAGCATGAGTATGCATGTCGTTCTCACTCATGCTCATGCCTCTTGTGCCCTCCCATCTCGGAATTCCTCAAGATTAATGTTGATGCAAGTTTTGTGGAGGCCATTAGCGTTGTGAGCGTTGGGGTGATTGTCAGAAATCATATTGGAGAAGTTCTTATTTCTTCTTGGGATTATATTGGTACTTGTCTTAGTGCTGAGGAAGCGGAACTTCGAACAACCATCTCAGGGCTTTACATTGGTATCACTCTTCACAAGCCCATTATTTTAGAAACTAACTGCTCTTTCGTGACCTCGATTTTTGCAAATGATAATCTGGACAGGTCAAACCTTATTGATTTGAAGAAGGAAGCATTGAGTGTCTCCAAGATGATGAGTATTTTAAAAATCACCAAGATAAACAGGAAAGCGGATATGGTGGTGCATGAGATTGCAAAAATTAGTTTTATAAATAGATCTGATGGTATTCTTATTAATAGTGTTCCGCCTTGCCTGGCTAGAGCTGTAACAAATGATTGTACGAAGATTTGTGTTAATTAATTAATACTCCCTCTGGTCCTTTTTAGTTCGCATATAAGTTTTCTCCGAAGTCAAACTATCTCTACTTTGACCAAACTTATAGAAAAAAGTATCAACATTCACAATGCCAAATCAATATTGTTAGATTCATTATGAAATGTAGTTTCATAGTATATATATATTTGGTATTGTAGATGTTGGTATTTTTGAACATAAATTTGGTCAAACTTTGTAAAGTTTGACTTGACACAAATCTAATATGCAGAGTAAAAAAGACCGATACTGAGTATATGGGTGGGGTTTTAAAAAAAATAAAGCTTGCCCACTGACAATAAATTCAGTCTTATGTCAAGAGCATGCCTCACATCATCGAGCACCAATCTGCAACCTGTGTTTGTTTCAATGCATATAGAGCCCTTGCCAATAGTTGTTGATGAACGACTATTTCCCACCCTCACTTGGCCAGGAACATCGCTAGTGTAAGATGCGAAATACTCCTTGTGTGATGTGACGTGGAAGGACACACCTGAGTCCACAACCCAGCTCATGGCATCATCACAAACAACACTATAGCATTCTTCTTCTTCAATGACAATATAGTCCTTATCTGTTGTAGTCACGGCCGAGCTGCTCTTAGCCTTTTGCTCGGTTTTCTTTTCAAGTTTCCCCTCTGCAAGCTCTCTTTTGTACGTATTGCACTCGTTCTTTATGTGCCCAGATTTTCACAGTGAAAGCAAGTAATATCTTTTTCCTGTCCTGACTTTGATTTCCCTCTGGATTTACTTCCGCCTTGCTGAAATCTTGTGTGAGCGCGTCCACTGTTGTCATTCTTCCATGGGCTTCAATCACATATGCATCACAAGAAGAGGCACCATCACCCTTTTCTTCTTTCTGACTTCTTCATTCAACATGTTGTTCTTCACCATATCCAAAGTTAGCTTTCCATCTGGAGCTGAATTTCTAAGTGACACAACAAGCGTGTTCCAACTATTAGACATGGAACTCAGCAGCAACAATGCTTGCACCTCATCCTCAAAGTCGGTCTTCATGGCTGAAAGTTGGTTTATATGGAATTGAAATACATTCAAGTGCTCAATACTACTCGTGCCATCTCGGTACTCAACCTTTGCAAGTCTTTTGATCACCAAGGTCTTGTTCATTGATGTCCTCCTCTCATACATAGACTCCAACTTCTGCCACATCTCATACATATTTGTGTCATTTGCAACATGGTGGAGTATATTGTGGTTGATGTGAAGGAAATATACCCTAGAGGCAATAATAAAGTTATTATTTATTTCCTTATATCATGATAAATGTTTATTATTCATGCTAGAATTGTATTAACCGAAAACATGATACATGTGTGAATACATAGACAAACAGAGTGTCACTAGTATGCCTCTACTTGACTAGCTCGTTGAATCAAAGATGGTTATGTTTCCTAACATAGACAAAGAGTTGTCATTTGATTAACGGGATCACATCATTAGGAGAATGATGTGATTGACTTGACCCATTCCGTTAGCTTAGCACTTGATCGTTTAGTTTGTTGCTATTGCTTTCTTCATGACTTATACATGTTCCTGTGACTATGAGATTATGCTACTCCCGTTTACCGGAGGAACACTTTGTGTGCTACCAAACGTCACAACGTAACTGGGTGATTCTAAAGGTGCTCTATAGGTGTCTCCAAAGGTACTTGTTGGGTTGGCGTATTTCGAGATTAGGATTTGTCACTCCGATTTTCGGAGAGGTATCTCTGGGCCCACTCGGTAATACACATCACTTAAGCCTGGCAAGCATTGCAACTAATAAGTTAGTTGCGGGATGATGTATTACGGAACGTGTAAAGAGACTTGCCGGTAACGATATTGAACTAGGTATTGAGATACCGACGATCGAATCTCGGGCAAGTAACATACCGATGACAAAAGAAACAACGTATGTTGTTATGCGGTTTGACCGATAAAGATCTTCGTAGAATATGTAGGAACCAATATGAGCATCCAGGTTCCGCTATTGGTTGTTGACCGGAGACGTGTCTCGGTCATGTCTACATAGTTCTCGAACCCGTAGGGTCCGCACACTTAAAGTTCGATGACGGTTATATTATGAGTTTATGTGTATTGTTGTACCGAAGGTAGTTTGGAGTCCCGGATGTGATCACAGACATGACGAGGAGTCTCGAAATGGTCAAGACATGAAGATTGATATATTGGACGACTATATTCGAACACCAGAATGGTTCCGGGGGTTATCGGATATATACCGGAGTACCGGGGGGTTACTGGAACCCCCCGAAGGTTATTGGGCCTCATGGGCCCAATTGGTGGAAGAGGAGAGGCGACCAAGGGGCAGCCGCACGCCCCTCCCCTCCCAAGTCCGAATTGGACTAGGAAGGGGGGCGCCGCCCCCCTTTCCTTTGTCCCTCTTTCTCCTTCCCTCTCCTCTCCTACTCCAACATGGAAAGGGGGGAGTCCTACTCTCGGTGGGAGTAGGACTCCTCATGGGGCGCGCCAAGGGTGGCCGGCCCCCTCCCCCTCCTCTACTCCTTTATATACAGGGAGGGAGGCACCCCCTAGAGACACAACAATTGATCCCTTGGATCTCTTAGACGTGTGCGGTGCCCCCCTCCACCATAATCCACCTCGGTCATATCGTAGTGGTGCTTAGGCGAAGCCCTGCGTCAGTAGAACATCATCATCGTCACCACGCCGTTGTGCTGACAGAACTCTCCCTCAAAGCTCGGCTGGATCGGAGTTCGAGGGATGTCATCGAAATGAACGTGTGCAGAACTCGTAGGTGTTGTGCGTTCGGTGCTTGATCGGTCGGATTGTGAAGACGTATGACTACATCAACCGCGTTGTGCTAACGCTTCCGCTTTCGGTCTACGAGGGTACGTGGATGATATGCCTCCAACGTATCTATAATTTTTGATTGCTCCATGCTATATTATCTACTATTTTGGACTATATTGGGCTTTATTTTCCACTTTTATATTATTTTTGGGACTAACCTATTAACCGGAGGCCCAGCCCAGAATTGCTGTTTTTAGCCTGTTTTAGGGTTTCAAAGAAAAGAAATATCAAACGGAGTCCAAACGGAATGAAACCTTCGGAAACGTGATTTTTTTCTCATCAGATAAGATCCAGGAGACTTGGACCCTCCGTCAAGAAAGCCATGAGGCGGTCACGAGGGTGGAGGGCGCGCCCCCCTAGGGCGCGCCCCCCTGCCTCGTGGGCCCCTTGAAGCTCCACCGACGTACTTCTTCCTCCTATATATACTTACGTACCCCCAAACGATCGGGGATGGAGCCAAAAACCTAATTCCACCGCCGCAACTTTCTGTATCCACGAGATCCCATCTTGGGGCCTGTTCCGGAGCTCCACCGGAGGGGGCATCGATCACAGAGGGCTTCTACATCATCATCCAAGCCCCTCTGATGAAGTGTGAGTAGTTTACTTCAGACCTACGGGTCCATAGTTAGTAGCTAGATGGCTTCTTCTCTCTTTTTGGATCTCAATACAATGTTCTCCCCCTCTCTCGTGGAGATCTATTCGATGTAATCTTCCTTTTGCGGTATGTTTGTTGAGACCGATGAATTGTGGGTTTATGATCAAGTCTATCTATGAATAATATTTGAATCTTCTCTGAATTCTTTTATGTATGATTGGTTATCTTTGCAAGTCTCTTCGAATTATCAGTTTGGTTTGGCCTACTAGATTGGTTGTTCTTGCCATGGGAGAAGTGCTTAGCTTTGGGTTCGATCTTGCGGTGTCCTTTCCCAGTGACAGAAGGGGCAGCAAAGCACGTATTGTATCGTTGCCATCGAGGATAACAAGATGGGGTTTTTATCATATTGCATGAAACTATCCCTCTACATCATGCCATCTTGCTTAAGGCGTTACTCTGTTTTTAACTCAATACTCTAGATGCATGCTGGATAGCGGTCGATGAGTGGAGTAATAGTAGTAGATGCAGGCAGGAGTCGGTCTACTTGTCTCGGACATGATGCCTATATACATGATCATACCTAGATATTCTCATAACTATGCTCAATTCTGTCAATTGCTCAACAGTAATTTGTTCACCCACCGTAGAATACTTATGCTCTTAAGAGAAGCCACTAGTGAAACCTATGGCCCCCGGGTCTCTTTCTCATCATATCAATCTCCATCACTTTATTATTACTTTGGTTTTACTTTTTACTTTGCATCTCTATACCAAAAATACCAAAAATATTATTTATCATCTCTATCAGATCTCCGTGAAGGGATTGACAACCCCTAAGCGTGTTGGTTGCGTTGAGCTATTGTTTTTGTGTAGGTACGAGGGACTCGCGCGTAGCCTCCTACTGGATTGATACATTGATTCTCAAAAACTAAGGGAAATACTTACGCTACTTTGCTGCATCATCCTCTCCTCTTCGGGGAAATCCAACGTAGTGCTCAAGAGGTAGCAGGAAGAATTTTTGGCGCCGTTGCCGGGGAGGTTCGCGCAAGTCAAGATTTGACTCCCGACAACAAGCAATTTCTGGCGCTGTTGCCGGGGAGTCTGCGCAAAAGTCAACATACCAAGTACCCATCACAATCCCTATCTCCCGCATTATATTATTTGCCATTTGCCTCTCGTTTTCCTCTCCCCCACTTCACCCTTGCCGTTTTATTCGCCCTCTCTCTCTATATCCTCCCTCTCTATTTGCCTCCTTTTGCCCGTTTGCCTTTTGTTTGCTTGTGTGTTAGTTTGTTTGCTTGTCGTTGTGGCTAGTCCCTTATCTTCTTCGTTGACCCCTAAGTTCGAAATCTTTTACTTTAAACAAAGGTTAGGAGAAAACCTAAAAGATGCCTGGTTGAGAATAATGGAATCTCATCGTAATTGTACCTCTGAAATAAATCTGAGAATTTTGCTTCGCAATTTTTATGTTGGATTAAATATGTCTCATAGACAACTCTTGGATTGCGTTGCCAAAGGCAATTTTATTGAAATCGATCCCCATATTGCACTTGAAATTATAGAAGGTATAGTGGGAACACTACCTCAACAAAAGGGGCCTCATCCTACTCAGGAAGAGACACAAGTTTTTGAAAAAAATTGTGAAGTTACTAAAATCTTGCAGAAATCTCTTGAACCTCTTAAGAACATTAGTGGAAATATTCACCGCACGAATATGTTGATTATCCTTTGCAATAAGCGGTTGGATTCTTTAGATCTAAAAATTTCAGAATATGAAGGGAAACGTAAAGAACCTCCCGGATTCGATCTTGATTCCGCTAAAAAATTGAAAACCAAAGATGGCAATACCTAGATCTATTCTTGCTTTTTATGCCTAGCTAGGGGCGTTAAACGATAGCGCTTGTTGGGAGGCAACCCAATTTTATTTTTATTCCTTGCTTTTTGCTCCTGTTTAGTAATAAATAAATTATCTAGCCTCTGTTTTAGTTGTGTTTTTGTGTTTAATTAGTGTTTGTGCCAAGTAGAACCGTTGGGAAGACTTGGGGAAAGTCTTGTTGAACTTGCTGTAAAAAACAGAAACTTTAGCGCTCACGAGAACTTCTGTCATTTTTATTTGGAAAGTGATATTTAGTTGATTATTTTTTCAGATTATTAATAGATAAATTCCTCACGTCCAGCAATTTATTTTAGAATTTTTGGGATTCCATATCTTGCGCTATCTACAGATTACTACAGACTGTTCTGTTTTTGACAGATTCTGTTTTTCGTGTGCTGTTTGCTTATTTTGATGAATCTATGGCTAGTAAAATAGTTTATAATCCATAGAGAAGTTGAAATACAGTGGTTTAACCCCAATGTAAATAAATAATGAGTTCATTACAGTACCTTGAAGTGGTCTTTTGTTTTCTTTCGCTAACGGAGCTCACGAGATTTTCTACTTTAAGTTTTGTGTTGTGAAGTTTTCAAGTTTTGGGTAAAGATTTGATGGATTATGGAACAAGGAGTGGCAAGAGCCTAAGCTTGGGGATGCCCATGTAACCCCCAAGATAATCTAAGGACACCTAAAAGCCAAAGGTCGGGGATGCCTCGGAAGGCATCCCCTCTTTTCGTCTACTTCTATCGGTAACTTTACTTGGAGCTATATTTTTATTCACCACATGATATGTGTTTTGCTTGGAGCATCTTTTATGATTTGAGTCTTTGCTTGTTAGTCTACCACAATCATCCTTGCTGTACACACCTTTTGAGAGAGCCATACATGATTTGGAATTTGATAGAATACTCTATGTGCTTCACTTATATCTTTTGAGCTTTATAGTTTTGCTCTAGTGCTTCACTTATATCTTTTAGAGCACGGTGGTGGATTTGTTTTATAGAAACTATTGATCTCTCATGCTTCACTTAGATTATTTTTAGAGTCTTAATAGCATGGTAATTTGCTTAAAATCCTAATATGCTTGGTATGCAAGATTAATAATAAAACTTTCGTATGAGTGTGTTGAATACTAAGAAAAGTTTGATGCTTGATGATTTTTTTGAGATATGGAGGTAATAATATCAAAGTCATGCTAGTTGAGTAGTTGTGAAATTGAGAAATACTTGTGTTGAAGTTTGCAAGTCCCGTAGCATGCACGTATGGTAAACGTTATGCAACAAATTTGAAACATGAGGTGTTATTTGATTGTCTTCCTTATGAGTGGCGGTCGGGGACGAGCGATGGTCTTTTCCTACCAATCTACCCCCCTAGGAGCATGCGCGTAGTGCCGAGGTTTTTGATGACTTGTAGATTTTTTGCAATAAGTATGTGAGTTCTTTATGACTAATGTTGAGTCCATGGATTATATGCACTCTCACCCTTCCATCCTTGCTAGCCTCTTCGGTACCGTGCATTGCCCTTTCTCACATTGAGAGTTGGCGCAAACTTCACCGGTACATCCAAACCCCGTGATATGATACGCTCTTTCACACATAAACCTCCTTATATCTTCCTCAAAACAGCCACCATACCTACCTATTATGGCATTTCCATAGCCATTCCGAGATATATTGCCATGCAACTTTCCATCATTCCGTTCATCATGACACATTCATCATTGTCACATTGCTTAGCATGATCATGTAGTTGACATAGTATTTGTGGCAAAGCCACTGTTCATAATTCTTTCATACATGTTGTAAGGGCATATTTATCCCTAAGGTGTTTTGGTGATTGATGACAATGTGTTTGCGGACTAATCGTGTGCCTTGAGTATCCCAGACATTTCATCGCTAGGCACAAGACGGTTGGGTGCCCCTCAAAGACTGTTGAAGATAGCGTCTTTTCTACATTTCTTTTTGGTGGATTTGAGTCGTAGGAAAGCCGTACTATTAAGAGGGGGTCCGCGTCGAAAAGGTTTGGGTGGAATCATCACGTACACGTTTCTTCCTTGCCCCCTCCTTTCCCTTGCACCTTGGAGCTTCCTCCGTTGTTTATCTCATCACCTTGTTTCCGGCTGCTGTGTTGGCTCGCGGTAGTACTACTCCCAGGTGAGCGGTAGTACCGTAGGCACCAGCGGTAGTACCGTGCTGCGGTGCGGTAGTACCGCAGGTGCCCACGGTAGTACCGATCCCCTGGAGCTGCCCTACCGTGGCCCACCAGGCTAGTACCGCTCCCCCGCGGTAGTAGGGGCAGATGTAATTTTTTACATCCACGCCCACCACGGTAGTACCGCTTTCCTTCCGCGGTAGTATCGTGCTCAGCTGTCAGGCGGTAGTACCGCCCCTTTGCGGTAGTACTGTGTCGGGTTTTTGCTTCTTCCATTCTTACACGGAAGTAGGCACGGTTGTTTCCTTATCCACACTCTTCCCAGGCTAGGGGGTTCCTGCCTTGTGGTAGTACCACAAGGGGGAGCAGTAGTACCACCCTTAGCACTTGTGCTACAGGTTCTCCCTAGCTGTTGCTGGTGCAGCGGTAGTACCGCAAGCCTGTACGGTTGTACCGTGTGACCTTGCGGTAGTACCTCTTGGCAGCAAGCGGTAGTACCGTGTGGCCCTGCGGTAGTACCGCTGGCCTGGAGCGGTAGTACCGCTGGCCACGGGCTGGTAGGTGGATAATGGTTGGATCTTTGTTCCACACTATAAAAGGGGTCCCCTTCTTCCCCGTTGACCCATCTCTTCCAACCCTAAGCTCCATTGTTGCCCTAAGCTCCATTTTCGCCCGATCTCACTCCCTAGCCAATCAAACTTGTTGATTTGCTCGGGAGTGTTGAGAAGGCCTCGATCCACACTTCCACCAAGAGAAATTTGATTCCCCCCACTAATCCCTTGCGGATCTTGTTACTCTTGGGTGTTTGAGAATCCTACACGGTTGAGGTTACCGCGGAGACATAGTCCATTGTGGTGAAGCTGCGTGGTGTCGTTGGGAGCCTCCAATTGAGTTGTGGAGATTTCCCCAACATTGTTTGTAAAGGTTCGGTCGCCGCCTCCAAGGGCACCAATAGTGGAATCACGGCATCTCGCACTGTGTGAGGGCGTGAGGAGAATACGGTGGCCCTAGTGGCTTCTTGGGGAGCATTGTGCCTCCACACCGCTCCAACGGAGACGTACTTCCCCACAAGGGGAAGGAACTTCGGTAACACATCCTCGTCTCCACCGGCTCCACTCTTGGTTATCTCGTGCCTTTACTCGTGCAAGCTTATTTGTGTTATATCTCTAGCTTGCTTGTGTTCCTATCCTTGTGGCATCATATAGGTTGCTCATCTATGTGCATATCTAGACAACCTACTTTGATACAAAGTTTAAATTGTTAAAGAAAAGCCAAAAATTGTTAGTTGCCTATTCACCCCCCTCTAGTCAACCATATCGATCCTTTCAATTTGTATCAGAGCCTCGTCTCTTTATTAAGGGCTTTATCGTCCGAAGAGTATGGTTGATACCGTAGATGGTGTGGAGGAACACTCCAGTGTGAATCCGACCTCATCTACGGGCGATGGGGGAACCTCGGTCTCTCGTGAGGAGTTCAATGTGGCCTTGGAGACATTGAAAACCTCCATGACGACCGAGGTTGAAAGCATGTTTACTAAATTCCTTGAGGGGCTTAAACTATCCACCGCACCGTTGAAAGTGGGTGATCCCACCGACAAGGTGACGGATGCTATCTCCGACAAGGGGGAAGCTAGTAGTGAAAAGGCTCCTTCTTCTAGTGGTAAAAATGGCACCGACATCTTTGCTCATGTGGAACCACCACTTGTTTATGGTGGACCGGTTCCTTCCACTCATTTGAATCATGCCGGTCCTCCCCCTAAGATTGTGAAAAATGAGGACTTTGATTCTTGGGTTTACCGCTTTAAACGCCATTTAAATCATGTGAACACTAATCTTTGGAGAATCATTGAAGAAGGTTTCCATCCGCATGATCCAAGCAACTTCACTCCTCAAGAAGCCGTGGATAACCAATTCAATGAGAATGCTCTCTTCATCATTCAAGATGCAATTCCACCCGAAGATCTACCTCATCTTCGTCCCTTCGCCTTGGCCAAAGACGCATGGCTTTGTGTTGTCTTGCTCTACCAGGGAAGCGCAAGCATTCAACGCTCCAACTATGAAGTGGTGCAAGATGAGGCCGATGAGTTTGCAATGAAATAAGATGAAGAACCTTGTGAGCTTTATCGGAGAGTAACCAAACTCGCGGTCTCACTCCGAGATCACGGGAGCAAGGACACGGATGACAATTGGATCAAGTGCAAATTCCTCAAGGCAATGATGCCCTACCACAAGGCCATGTCCTCCGTCATTCGTCAGAGGCCAGACTTCCACACTTTGACCTCAAGCGAAGTGTTGGATGAGTTTGTGGCCATGAACATTTTGGACAAGACCGCCGACAATGCGGTGCTTCGTTCTCAAAGGGCAAAGAAGCCCAACCTTGCATTAAAGGCCAAGCTCTGCGTTGAAGAAGAAGAAGAGGAAGAAGAGGGGAGCAACCCCGAAGATACAAAGTATGCATATCACGAACACATGGCACTCGCTTCAAGGCAATTTTGGAGCAAGAAAAACTCAAGGCCAAACTTTAACAAGAAGAACTCAAGTGGCACGAAGAGCAAGCAACGTGTAAGGACTTGCTACAATTGTGTCAACGTGAGTCATTTTGTTGCGGAGTGCCCGTATGAGAAGAGGGAAGACAATGGTGGCAAGCTCATCCGAAAGGACAAGGCCAAGTCGTTCCCCAACAAGAGCAACTTCACCAAGAAGACTCCTCCCAAGGCATTGGTGGTACATGCAAGAAGAGTACAATGAGGATGATGACGATGATGAAGATGATGAGTCGGTTGCCATGGCCTCCGTTGCCATTGCGACGACTCCACGGGTGTCTCTCTTCGACTCACCCAATGAGAGCATCACCGCCAAGTGCCTCATGGCTAAAGCCACCAACAAGGTAACCCCCAACATCAAAACTACCATCATTAATCATCCTTCTTCGACGGATAGCATTGATGAACATGAGGGAGCTAATGTGGAGGCGAATGAGTTTGAGGCCTTTATGGGCAAACTTAAGGGTAAATCCAAGAAGCACTTTGTTGCTCTCTTGGAACAACTTGGTGAAGCCAATGACATGATCGAGGCTCACGAAGATACCATCACAAGATGGAAGGGCATAGTCATGACTATGCCGATGAGATTTCAGATCTTTCCAATGCTCTTGAGGAAGAGCGTGGTCTTCGTTTGGCTCTTGAGGAGTCACACAACGTTGATCATGCTAAGTTAAAGAAAGATTATGATCATGTTCTCATTGTTTCTCATGTGCTAAACTCTGAGAAGGCCGAACTTGAGGTTGATCTTGCTAGACTCAAAGAGGAGTTTGATCTACTTGACAAGGCTCACAAGGTCTTGAAGGGTGCTCATGCTAGCCTCAAAGAGTCTCATGATCAACTTCAAGTAAAGCTAACCAAGGAAAAAGCCACTTTTCCTCGTATGATGCTAATTGATAATGCAAATGCTACTAACCCGTGTTGTGAGCATGTGCATCTTGTTGAGGAGAACGCTAAGCTAAAGGTGCAACTTGAGAGAGGTCTTGCGACTTGCATACAAGGCAAGAAGAACCTCAACGACCTCTTGATCAACCAAAAGGGAGTCATGGCCAAGGAAGGGATTGGGTACGTGCCCGAGTCCAAGAACAAGAAGAAGAATGACAAGACCAAATGACCTCCTCCTCTCATGCAAACCTTTGCGAAGGAGGGAGAGAGTGCTTCCAAGGAGAAGAAGAACAATGCGAAGGGTGGCGGTGTCAAAAAGGGCAATGCCACTCCTCCCATCAAAGCCGGCGACTTTAATCCTTCTTATATGTTATGTCGTGCTAGTGATGGGCATGTCTATGCCAAATTCGTTGGTTCTTCTCATGAGTACATTGAATGGTCTATTTGGGCTCCAAAGACCCTTGTTACTAACATCAAAGGACCCATTACAAAATGAGTACCTAAAACCAAGCATTGATCTCTTGTAGGTGTTTGCTTCCGGTGGGGGGATCATGGTTGCTCGATAGCGGAGCTACAAATCATATGACCGGAAGCAAGGACTTGGTGGTGGACGTGCACAAGATTCCATCTATGCCCACCAATGTCGAGTGGGGTGACGCCTCATCTTCTAAGGTATTGGGACTTGGCGAGGTAGTCATCTTTCATGATCTCACGATCGAGAAGGTCATGCTTGTTGAGTCCCTTGCATACAATTTACTTTCTGTTCGTCAACTTGCAATCATGGGCTTTGCCACTTTCTTTGATATTGATATCGTGGCTCTCTTGTGGAGCAAGACTCTTAAAGTAGCCTTTGTTGGGCATGTCGAGAATGGTCTATATGTGATTAACTTTTCGGAGCAACCCACTAAGACCGCGACATGCCTAATGGCTAAAGTTGATGTGGGATGGCTTTGGCATCGCCGTTTAGCCCATGTCAATATGAGATCTTTGCAAAGTCTTCTCAAGGGGGACCATGTCCATGGACTAACGAATGTTAGTTTTGCTAAAGATCGTGCTTGCGGTGCTTGTATCGAAGGAAAGCTACATGAGAAGGCTCACCCTCCCACGACTATCATTTACTCAAAGAGTCCTTTGGAGCTCCTTCACTTGGATCTCTTTGGGCCTCCATCCTTTGATAGTCTTGGGGGTAGGAAGTATTGCTTGGTGATTGTGGATGACTACTCAAGATACACGTGGGTGTATTTCTTCAAGAGGAAGAGCGAGACCCAACAAACCGTCATTGACTTTGAAAATGAAGCACAACATCAACACAAGGCAAAGATCTTGCCAATAAGAAGTGACAACGACACCGAGTTCAAGAATTACACCTTGGATGAGTTTCTTAGTGATGAGGGGATCAAGCATCAATATTCCACACCTTACACCCTCAACAAAACGCTGTCGCGGAGAGGAAGAACCGGACGTTGATGGATGCGGCAAGGACCATGATGGCGGAGTTCAAGTTTCCATACAACTTTTGGGCCGAAGCCATCAACACTGCGTGTCATGCATCCAATCGGCTCTACCTCCGCAAGGGCTTGAACAAGACTCCATATGAGATACTCACCAGTAACAAGCCCAACCTCAAGTACTTTCGGGTGTTCGGGTGTAAGTGTTTCATTCTCAAGAAAGGTGTTCGGTTGTCTAAATTTGAGGCTAGAGCTTATGAGGGCATATTTGTTGGTTATGCTACAAACTCTCATGCTTACCGTGTCCTCAATAAATCCACGGGACTTATTGAGGAGACGTGTAACGTGGAGTTTGATTAGAATAACGGCTCCCAAGTGGAGCAAAGTGGCACTTGTGATGTAGGTGATGAAATTCCTCCTCAAGCCATAAGAAGAATGGGTGTTGGTTTTATCCTACCCATTGAGGAACCCCTTGTGGCCTAAGGAGAAGGACAATGCTCCACTCAAGTGGAGCCATCACCAACCCAAGGCCCACACGCTTCCGAAGAACAACATGAAGGCCCTCATCCTCAAGAACAAGACCAAGCGCAAGATCATGCTCAAGACGGTGGTGACACACCAAGTGATGCCCAAGGTCAAGTTCTCTCCTCCGAGCAAGTTCAAGAACAAGAACAAGCTCAAGACGACGCTCAAGATGATCAAGTGACTACTCCTCGTCTCACCCCCGAGGAGGAATTGGAGCGTCGTGCCACCAAGGTTGCCTCCAAGCTCTCCACCAAGGATCATCTCATGACGAATGTGCTTGGAAGCTTAAGAAAGGGGGTAAGCACTCGTAGACAATTAGCAAACTATTGTGAGCATCACGCGTTTGTCTCTTGTGTCGAACCTCACAAGGTCTATGAGGCGCTCGAAGATCCGGATTGGCTCAATGCCATGCATGAAGAACTCAACAACTTCGAGCGCAACAAAGTGTGGAGATTGGTGCCAAGACCGACGGGGAATCACAATGTCATTGGAACCAAGTGGATATTTAAGAACAAGCAAGATGCCTATGGGATTATCATTCGCAACAAGGCTCGTCTGGTAGCACAAGGCTACTCCCAAGTCGAGGGTATCTACTACGGTGAAACCTTTGCTCCCGTTGCTCGTCTTGAATCCATTCGCATGTTGATTGCATATGCTTCTCATCATAACTTTAAGTTACAACAAATGGATGTGAAGAGTGCTTTTATTAACGGTCCTATTAATGAATTGGTTTATGTCAAGCACCCCCCCGGGTTCGAGGATCCTACTTTCCCGATCATGTGTATCAACTCGATAAGGCACTCTATGGCCTTAAACAAGCCCCACGTGCGTGGTATGACCACCTTACCGAGTTGTTACAAGACCGTGGTTTTGAAGTTGGGCTAATCGACCCCACTCTTTTTACTAAGAAGGTCAAAGGGGAGTTGTTTGTGTGCCAATTATATGTTGATGATATTATCTTTGGTTCCCCTAACAAAGCTTTCAATGAGGAATTTGCCGCTCTCATGACCTCAAAGTTCGAGATGTCTTCCATGGGAGAGTTGGAGTTCTTTCTAGGGTTCGAAGTGAAGCAAAGAAGAGAAGGAACCTTCATCAACCAAGCCAAATACACTCAAGACATGCTCAAGAGATTCAAGCTAAGTGATGTCAAGCCGGCTTCCACTCCAATGCCCACCAAGTGCCAACTTGACATAGATCCCAATGGTAAAGCGGTGGATCATGATACGCCTCCAACGTATCTATAATTTTTGATTGCTCCATGCTATATTATCTACTGTTTTGGACTATATTGGGCTTTATTTTCCACTTTTATATTACTTTTGGGACTAACCTATTAACAGGAGGCCCAACCCAGAATTGCTGTTTTTTGCCTATTTCAGTGTTTTGAAGAAACGGAATATCAAACGGAGTCCAAACGGAATAAAACCTTCAGGAACGTGATTTTCTCACCGAACGTGATCCAGGAGACTTGGACCCTGCTCCAAGGAACAAAAGAGGCGGTCACGAGGGTGGGGGGCGCGCCCCCCCTAGGGTGCGCCACCTGCCTCGTGGGCCCCTCGGAGCTCCACTGACATACTCCTTCCTCCTATATATACCTACGTACCCCCAAACGAACAGATATGGAGCCAAAAACCTAATTCCACCATCGCAACTTTCTGTATCCACGAGATCCCATCTTGGGGCCTGTTCCGGAGCTCCGCCGGAAGAGGGCCGTCATCACGGAGGGATTCTACATCATCATAGCCTCTCCGATGAAGTGTGAGTAGTTTACCTCAGACCTTCGGGTCCATAGTTAGTAGCTAGATGGCTTCTTCTCTCTCTTTAAATCTCAATACAAAGTTCTCCCCCTCTCTCGTGGAGATCTATTCGATGTAATCTTCTTTTTGCGGTGTGTTTGTTGGGACCGATGAATTGTGGGTTTATGATCAAGTCTATCTATGAATAATATTTGAATCTTCCCTGAATTCTTTTATGTATGATTGATTATCTTTGCAAGTCTCTTCGAATTATCCGTTTGGTTCGGCCAACTAGATTGGTAGTTCTTGCCATGGGAGAAGTGCGTAGCTTTGGGTTCGATCTTGTGGTGTCCTTTCCCAGTGACAGAAGGGGTAACAAGGCACGTATTGCATCGTTGCCATCGAGGATAACAAGATGGGGTTTATTTCATATTGCATGAATTTATCTCTCTACATCATGTCATATTGCTTAAGGCATTACTCTGTTTTTAACTTAATACTCTAGATGCATGCTAGATAGCGGTCAGTGAGTGGAGTAATAGTAGTAGATGCAGAATCGTTTCGGTCTACTTGTCACGGACATGATGCCTATATACATGATCATGCCTAGATATTCTCATAACTATGCTCAATTCGGTCAATTGCTTAACAGTAATTTGTTCACCCACCGTAGAATACTTATGCTCTTGAGAGAAGCCACTAGTGAAACCTATGGCCCCCGGGTCTATTCTCATCATATCAATCTCCATTACTTTAATCTTGCTTTGCTTTTTTTACTTTGCCTTTACTTTTCACTTTGCATCTTTATACCAAAAATACCAAAAATATTATATCTATCAGATCTCACTCTCGTAAGTGACCGTGAAGGGATTGACAACCCCTAATCGCGTTGGTTGCGAGTAGCTATCGTTTTGTGCAGGTACGAGGGACTTGAGCGTGGCCTCCTACTGGATTGATACCTTGGTTCTCAAAAACTGAGGGAAATACTTACACTACGCTGCTGCATCATCCTTTCCTCTCCGGGGAAATCCAACGCAAGCTCAACAGGTAGAAAGAAGAATTTCTGGCGCCGTTGTCGGGCAGTCTACGCAAAAAGTCAACATACCAAGTACCCATCACAATCCCTATCTCTCGCATTACATTATTTGCCATTTGCCTCTCGTTTTCCTCTCGCCCACTTCACCCTTGCCATTTTATTCACCCTCTCTCTCTCTCTATCCTCCCTCTCTTTCTCTGTTTTCCTCTTTTCCCTCGTCATGTCAGAACCAAAAAGAGTTGGGGATTCTCTCCCAAGTTCTAGTGCTTTAGACAATCCTACTATCTTATCTAAACTCATGAATCGGAATGCTATAGAACAACTTGCCGGAGTTATCAATGAGAACCTTAGTAATTTTGATGAAGATGACTCTGGAATTTTTCGCTATTTACTTGATGAATCCTTGAAAGATGCTTGGGATAGGCTGTTAAGGATCCAGGCTAGCTATGTACCCCAATATCAAATTGAGGTTTACTTAAAAAGCTTTTATGTTGGGCTACCCGCTTCGTTCAAACAAAATTTAGATTCCATTTTCGAGGGGGGTTTTCTTGAAGGGGACCCCATAGATACCTATGAGAGGATGAAAACTATATATGGGCACCCCATTAATGAGAAAACTGAAATCACATCTCTCTTGCTTTCTTACCAAAACGAATCTATTAAAGAGATAAAGGCTAGCTTAGATACAAACTTCCGTAACATACTTAATATCTATTCTACCATTAATGGCCATGTGCTTTATCAAAATAGAAAGATTAATTCTATATATAGCAAGCTTGCTCTTTCCTTTTCTACTACCAAAGATGGCAATACCTAGATCTATCCTCGCTTTTATGCCTAGCTAGGGGCGTTAAACGATAGCGCTTGTTGGGAGGCAACCCAATTTTATTTTTATTCCTTGATTTTTGCTCCTGTTTAGTAATAAATAAATTATCTAGCCTCTGTTTTGGTTGTGTTTTTTGTGTTTAATTAGTGTTTGTGCCAAGTAGAACCGTTGAGAAGACTTGGGGAAAGTCTTGTTGAACTTGCTGTAAAAAACAGAAACTTTAGCGCTCACGAGAACTGCTGTCATTTTTATTTGGAAAGTTCTACTTAGTTAATTGTTTTTGAAGATGATTAATAGATAAATTCCTCACGTTCAGCAATTTATTTTAGAATTTTTGGGGTTCCAGATCTCGCGCTAGCTACAGATTACTACAGACTGTTCTGTTTTTGACAGATTCTGTTTTTCGTGTGTTGTTTGCTTATTTTGATGAATCTATGGCTAGTAAAATAGTTTATAATCCATAGAGAAGTTGGAATAAAGTAGGTTTAACACCAATATAAATAAAGAATGAGTTCATTACAGTACCTTTAAGTGGTATTTTGTTTTCTTTCGCTAACGGAGCTCACGAGTTTTCTGCCTTAAGTTTTGTGTTGTGAAGTTTTCAAGTTTTGGGTAAGGATTTAATGGATTATGGAACAAGGAGTGGCAAGAGCCTAAGCTTGGGGATGCCCATGGCACCCCCAAGATAATCTAAGGACACCTAAAAGCCATCGGTAATTTATTTGGAGCTATATTTTTATTCACCAACATGATATGTGTTTTGCTTGGAGCGTCTTGTATTATTTGTGTCTTTTATTGTTAGTGTGACACAATCATCCTTGCTGTACACACCTTTTGAGAGAGCCATACATGAATTAGAATTTGATAGAATACTCTATGTGCTTCACTTATATCTTTTGAGCTAAGTAGTTTTGCTCTATGTGCTTCACTTACATCTTTTGAGCATTATAATTTTGCTCTATGTGCTTCACTTAGATCTTTTAGAGCACGGTGGTGGATTTGTTTTAAAGAAACTATTGATCGCTCATGCTTCACTTAAATTATTTTGAGAGTCTTAATAGCATGGTAATTTGCTTAATAATAATATGCTTGGTATTCAAGATTTGTGAAACTTTCATTTGAGTGTGTTGAATACTAAGAAAAGTTGGATGCTTGATAATTGTTTCGAGATATGGAGGTGATAATATTAAAGTCATGCTAGTTGAGTTGTTGTGAATTTAAAGAATACTTGTGTTGAAGTTTGTGATTCCCGTAGCATGCACGTATGGTGAATCGTTATGTGATGAAGTCGGAGCATGATTTATTTATTGATTGTCTTCCTTATGAGTGGCGGTCGGGGACGAGCGATGGTCTTTTCCTACCAATCTATCCCCCTAGGAGCATGCGTGTAATACTTTGCTTTGGTAACTTCTAGATTTTTGCAATAAGTATATGAGTTCTTTATGACTAATGTTGAGTCCATGGATTATACGCACTCTCACCCTTCCACCTTTGCTAGCTTCTCTAATACCGCGCACTTTTCGCCGGTATCATACACCCACCATATACCTTCCTCAAAACAGCCTCCATACCTACCTATTATGGCATTTCCATAGCCATTCCGAGATATATTGCCATGCAACTTTCCACCATTCCGTTTATTATGACACACTCCATCATTGTCATATTGCATATCCCGGTACACCGCTGGAGGCATTCATATAGAGTCATATTTTGTTCTAAGTATCGAGTTGTAATTGTTGAGTTGTAAGAAAAATAAAAGTGTGATGATCATCATTATTAGAGCATTGTCCCAGTGAGGAAAGAATGATGGAGACTATGATTCCCCCACAAGTCGGGATGAGACTCCGGACGAAAAATAAATAAAAGAGGCCAAAGAAGCCCAAATAAAAAAAAGAGGCCATAAAAAAGAGAGAAAAGGCCCAAATAAAAAATATAAATAAAAAAATGAGAGAAAAAGAGAGAAGGGGCAATGTTACTATCCTTTTACCACACTTGTGCTTCAAAGTAGCACCATGATCTTCATAGTAGAGAGTCTCTCATGTTATCACTTTCATATACTAGTGGGAATCTTTCATTATAGAACTTGGCTTGTATATTCCAATGATGGGCTTCCTCAAATTGCCCTAGGTCTTCATGAGCAAGCAAGTTGGATGCACACCCACTTAGTTTCTTTTTGAGCTTTCATATACTTATAGCTCTAGTGCACCCGTTGCATGGCAATCCCTACTCACTCACATTGATATCTATTGATGGACATCTCCATAGCCCGTTGATACGCCTAGTTGATGTGAGACTATCTTCCCCTCTTTTTGTCTTCTCCACAACCACCATTCTATTCCACCTATAGTGCTATGTCCATGGCTCACGCTCATGTATTGCGTGAAGATTGAAAAAGTTTTGAAAAAGTTAGAGTATGAAACAATTGCTTGGCTTGTCATCGGGGTTGTGCATGATTTAAATATTTTGTGTGGTGAAGATAGAGCATAGCCAGACTATATGATTTTGTAGGGATAACTTTCTTTGGCCATGTTATTTTGAGAAGACATAATTGCTTTGTTAGTATGCTTGAAGTATTATTATTTCTTATGTCAATATAAAATTTTGTCTTGAATCTTTCTAATCTAAATATTCATATCACAATTAAGAAGATTTACATTGAAATTATGCCAAGTAGCACTCCACATCAAAAATTCTCTTTTTATCATTTACCTACTCGAGGACGAGCAGGAATTAAGCTTGGGGATGCCTGATACGTCTCCAATGTATCTATAATTTTTGATTGCTCCATGCTATATTATCTACTGTTTTGGACTATATTGGGCTTTATTTTCCACTTTTATATTACTTTTGGGACTAACCTATTAACCAGAGGCCCAGCCCAAAATTGCTATTTTTTTTGCATATTTCAGTGTTTTGAAGAAACGAAATATCAAACGGAGTCCAAACGGAATAAAACCTTCAGGAACGTGATTTTCTCACCGAAGGTGATCCAGGAGACTTGGACCCTGCTCCAAGGAACAAAAGGGGCGGTCATGAGGGTGGGGGCGCGCCCCCCTACCTCGTGGGCCCCTCGGAGCTCCACCGACGTACTCCTTCCTCCTATATATACCTACGTACCCCCAAACGAACAGATACGGAGCCAAAAACCTAATTCCACCGCCGCAACTTTCTGTATCCACGAGATCCCATCTTGGGGCCTGTTCCGGAGCTCCGCCGGAAGAGGGCCGTCATCACGGAGGGCTTCTACATCATCATAGCCTCTCCGATGAAGTGTGAGTAGTTTACCTCAGACCTTCGGGTCCATAGTTAGTAGCTAGATGGCTTCTTCTCTCTCTTTGAATCTCAATACAAAGTTCTCCCCCTCTCTCGTGGAGATCTATTCGATGTAATCTTCTTTTTGCGGTGTGTTTGTTGAGACCGATGAATTGTGGGTTTATGATCAAGTCTATCTATGAATAATATTTGAATCTTCTCTGAATTCTTTTATGTATGATTGGTTATCTTTGCAAGTCTCTTCGAATTATCCATTTGGTTCGGCCAACTAGATTGGTAGTTCTTGCCATGGGAGAAGTGCTTAGCTTTGGGTTCGATCTTGCGGTGTCCTTTCCCAGTGACAGAAGGGGCAGCAAGGCATGTATTGCATCATTGCCATCGAGGATAACAAGATGGGGTTTATTTCATATTGCATGAATTTATCTCTCTACATCATGTCATCTTGCTTAAGGCGTTACTCTGTTTTTAACTTAATACTGTAGATGCATGCTAGATAGCGGCCGATGAGTGGAGTAATAGTAGTAGATGCAGAATCATTTCGGTCTACTTGTCACGGACGTGATGCCTATATACATGATCATGCCTAGATATTCTCATAACTATGCTCAATTCGGTCAATTGCTCAACAGCAATTTGTTCACCCACCGTAGAATACTTATGCTCTTGAGAGAAGCCACTAGTGAAACCTATGGCCCCCGAGTCTATTCTCATCATATCAATCTCCATTACTTTAATCTTGCTTTGCTTTTTTACTTTGCCTTTACTTTTCACTTTGCATCTTTATACCAAAAATACCAAAAATATTATATCTATCAGATCTCACTCTCATAAGTGATTGTGAAGGGATTGACAACCCCTAATCGCGTTGATTGCGAGTAGCTATCGTTTTGTGCAGGTACGAGGGACTTGAGCATGGCCTCCTACTGGATTGATACCTTGGTTCTCAAAAACTGAGGGAAATACTTATGCTACTCTGCTGCATCATCCTTTCCTCTTCGGGGAAATCCAACGCAAGCTCAAGAGGTAGCAGATCAAAAGGTATATTGCTCCATGATAGGCTCCTTGCTTTACCTTTGTGCATCTAGACCGGATAGCATGTTGAGTGTGGGAATTTGTGCACGGTTTCAAGCCGCACCTAAGGAAAGTCACTATGTGGCGGTCAAACGAATCTTTCGATATTTGGCTCATACCCCAAACTTTGGCTTATGGTACCCAAGAGGAGCAAACTTCAAGCTTGTAGGGTATTCGGATTCCGATTGGGCGGGAGACAAAGTGGATAGAAAGTCCACTTCCGGAGGGTGCCAATTCCTTGGTTGCTCTTTGGTAAGTTGGTCTTCCAAAAAGCAAAGTTGTGTGTCTCTCTTGTCCACCGAAGCGGAATATGTTGCGGCCGGTAGTTGTTGTGCACAACTCTTATGGATGAGGCAAACTTTAAAGGATTACAGTGTCATTTGTGACAAAGTGCCTCTTTGGTGTGACAATGAAAGTGCCATCAAGATCTCTCTCAACCCGGTGCAACACTTCAAGACGAAGCATATTGAGATCCGGTATCACTTCATCCGGGATCACATTAGGCGAGGAGAGATCGAGCTCAACTATGTCAACAGTCATGATAACCTTGCAGATATTTTCACGAAGCCCTTGGATGAAGCAAGATTTCGCAAGTTAAGGCATGAGCTAAATATCATTGATTCGAGCAATGTTGCTTGAACCCTTGCACACCCCATCATACTCAACTTGTTGTCTTGTTTAGGTGTAGGCATGGACATAGGGGGAGTGTTGTTCTCTCAATGAACTCTCCCTCCCCCCATTATGCATAAATTGATTAAGTCTTTCACATTAGCCATGTTTGATGGTACTTGTGCCTCAAAGATGAGTTTTGGTCATGTGCCCAAGGATAATTCTTCGCGGTGCCATACCAATTAACTCAAACATAGGTGGCTCCGGCCACCGCCCTCTCTTTGGAAGAGGTGGTGTCTCGTGGTTGTTTCATGTTGTTGTTTGCCTCTCTGCCTTCGTGTGTCGCGTGGTCTTGTGGTGTCTTGTTGCCTTGAAGTTTTCGTGCAAAGTCCTGCTTGACACTGGCAACTTTTTGAGCCCACGGTACTACCGCGGCTTGCCGCGGTACTACCGCGTTGAGAGGGCACGGTACTACCGCTCCGGTGCGGTACACCCGCCGAGCGGTACTACCGCAATGACGCACGGTACTACCGCACCGTCAAGTGGGCGTGGGGGTTATGACTCGGGCAGGGGAGTTCCAACTCCCCATACACATCCATTTGTCTCTCTCCCCACGTCTCTCTCTCTCTCTCTCTCTCCCGCTCAAGAACGGCGCTGGAGGTCCTCGCCGGATCTCCGTCTCCGGCCACTCTCCTCGGATTCCGACCGGTGGGATCGTTCCCCACCACTTCCTCTTGCCATGGACCAAGGTTTTTCCCCAAATCCCTCTCTTTCCTGGTTGTTCTCTCGCTTCTAGGTTTTTGGGGAGATGCTTGTTGTTCTTGAGATTTTAGGCCAAATCTAAGCAAGAGTCGGATGTAGGAGAGTCGTGTTGCGTAGGAATTTTACTTGAGATATTGTCCTGTGATAGATTTGTCCAACCGTAGTACAACCGTGGTTTCGCGGGCTTTCTCAGATTTGAACCTGTTCGGATCTGACGCAGTGCGGTACTACAGCGACTCACGTGCAGTACTACCGCCCATCAGGTGCGGTACTACCGCGCTATCGTGCGGTACTACCGCCCATCAGGTGCGGTACTACCGCACTAGCTGTGGCACTAAGATCCTACTACCGCTCCCAGACCCGGTACTACCGTGCTCTTACACGGTACTACCATGACTAGGAGTAGTACTATAATCTTAGTACCGCATCACTTGGCTGTTCTACCGTAGGGGTCAAATCTCTCTCATGGCAATTATCTTGTGTGCTTCCTACATGTTTCTTTTGCTGTGTTGTGGTCTTTGCATTGATCCTTCTTGCTTGTCGTGTGTGTTTTGCCTTTTGTGTCTCAGGTGGTGGCTCTCGCCGCTCCAATCCCAGTCATGACACTGGCTCCAAGCGTCTGCGCAATCCCCAAGATGAAGCACCAGAGGGCTCCAATGCCCCAAGCGCAATGTCAAGACCACTGCCAGCAAGCAAAAGGAACCTGCTAAGGGCATGGATGAGATTTCCCTCAATGAGTATGTCGAATGCCGGAAGATCAACCCCTATGTGAATCCTCGTGCTGTCCTCAGAGGCACTGAGTTGTTTTGGACCAAGCAGCAGGCTCTTATCTATCTGGATGTGATCAAGAACAAGCAGAATACCTTCGTGGATGTCAAGTGGATAGACATGAATCACATGAGGAAGGACAAGTTTCGTGACTATTTTGGAGAGGCTTTGGACTTGGTGGAGCAGTTTGCTATTGAGCCTGTGATCTCCTTTCACCTTGACTATGACCCTGAGCTTATCTGTCAGTTCTTTGCCTCAGTTTACTTTCATCCCGGGGATGAGCGGAGGATGACCTGGATGACCAACGGCCGTCAGCTGTCTGCTACATGGAAGGAGTTCATGGATCTGCTTCACATTCCTGATGACGGGCTTCACACACCTGTTGGTGTTCGCCCCCACGCCAACTCTGAGTCTGCTAACAAGAACTTTCTCCAGCCGCACTATGTTGAGAAGGTGCTTCCCAATGGCAAGTCGACTTGGGTACTGAACTCTTTTCTGGATATCATGCATCGCATCTTCCGCAACACTCTGTTTCCTCGCATTGGCGAAAAGGACAAGGTTCATTCCTATCTGGTGGACATGTTGCTCCTATGCGCGGAGGCACGTTCGTCCCAGACTCAGCCACTTGATGTCTCACACATCATGTGATGTGAGCTTCGGTTTGCCGTGTTCACCCGCAAGGTACCTATCTATGGACCGTACCTTTTTCTGCTGCTCTCCTCAACTTGGGAGAAGATATACCCTGGTGATGAGTTCCTTGCTCCAGACTGGATTTGGCATGAGTCCATCAGTCTCCGTGTCAAGCCCAACTAGGCCAACACCACTACTCGTGCTAAGGCGTCTGCTGCTAGGAGGACTATTGGTGAGGAGGAGGCTGGTGCAGAGACTGTCGCTAAGGACCGTGCTGCTAGGTCTACCACACCTTCCTCTAAGCCGTCATGGGCCAAGAAGCTGAAGGACAAGATGAAGACTATCTTCTGCGTGCAGACGAAGGGGCAGTACAGGTCTCACGTGGCAGACAAGCAGAGTCGCCGCCGTGACAAGAAGGTCATGAGGCTCTTTGGAGAGGAGATCTCTGGCGGTTCTGAGGATTCCATCACGCCAGAGGCTGCATGGATGGCGAAGCAGGGGTACAAGTGGACTAGTTTTGAGGAGGACATCGAGGAGACCGTCCCCGCCGCCGAGTCTGACGAGGAGCACGAGGAGCAGTGGGATGACTTCTCCGCCTGAGCCACCCCGTGTGTGTAGGTGTCCTCTCTACCTTTTTGGCGTCTCGATGCCAAAGGGGGAGAGAGTGTAGGGATTTGCGTTGTGTCGTGCTTGGTGTGTTTGCTTTGTGGTGTGTTTGCTTTGTCGTTTGAACCTCAGTTGCCTTTGTTTGTTTTGTGCCTTTGAGACTTATCCTTCATATGGTGTAAGACATATGCACTCTATCTATCTTAGTTAACTTATGTTTGTGCTATCTTGTCAAGTGTTATCCTTCCTATTACTAGATATGCCTTGTCTCTATAATATAGGGGGAGCTTTGATCCTAGTATGTGTGCCGTGCAGTCCAAAGCACCCATCTAGTTGGCACACATCTAGGGGGAGCCCATCTATATTCTAGAGAGGAGGGGTTTGAGTTTGCTTATTATTACTTCCCTTGTGCAAATCCCGTATTGTCATCAATCCACCAAAAAGGGGGAGATTGTAAGGGCATATTTATCCCTAAGGTGTTTTGGTGATTGATGACAATGCGTTTGTGGACTAATGTGTGCCTTGAGTATCCCAGACATTTCATCGCTAGGCACAAGGCGGTTGGGTGCCCCTCGAAGACTGTTGAAGACGGCGTCTTTTCTACGTTTCTTTTTCGTGGATTTGAGTCGTAGGAAAGCCGTACTATTAAGAGGGGGTCCGCGTCGGAAAGGTTTGGGTGGAATCATCACGTACACGTTTCTTCCTTGCCCCTTCCTTTCCCTTGCAACTTGGAGCTTCCTCTGTTGTTTATCTCGTCACCTTGTTTCCGGCTGCTGTGTTGGCTCGCGGTAGTACTACTCCCAGGTGAGCGGTAGTACCGTAGGCACCAGCGGTAGTACCGTGCTGCGGCGCGGTAGTACCGCAGGTGCCCACGGTAGTACCGCTCCCCTGGAGCTGCACTACCATGGCCCACCAGGCTAGTACCGCTCCCCCGCGGTAGTAGGGGCGGATGTAATTTTTTACATCCGTGCCCACCACGGTAGTACCGCTTTCCTTCCGCGGTAGTACCATGCTCAGCTGTCAGGCAGTAGTACCGCCCCTTTGCGGTAGTACTGTGTCGGGTTTTTGCTTCTTCCATTCTTCCACGGAAGTAGGCACGGTTGTTTCCTTATCCACACTCTTCCCAGGCTAGGGGGTTCCTGCCTTGCGGTAGTACCGCAAGGGGGAGCGATAGTACCGCGCCCGCGGAAGTACCGCCCTTAGCACTTGTGCTACAAGTTTTCCCTAGCTGTTGCTGGTGCAGCGGTAGTACCGCAGGCCTGCACGGTTGTACCGCATGACCTTGCGGTAGTACCTCTTGGCAGCAAGCGGTAGTACCGCGTGGCCCTGTGGTAGTACCGCTGGCCTAGAGCGGTAGTACCGCTGGCCGCGGGCTGGTAGGTGGATAACGGTTAGATCTTTGTTCCACACTATAAAAGGGGTCCCCTTCTTCCCCGTTGACCCATCTCTTCCAACCCTAAGCTCCATTGTTTCTCTAAGCTCCATTTTCGCCCGATCTCACTCCCTAGCCAATCAAACTTGTTGATTTGCTCGGGAGTGGTTGAGAAGGCCTCGATCCACACTTCCACCAAGAGAAATTTGATTCCCCCTACTAATCCCTTGGCGGATCTTGTTACTCTTGGGTGTTAGAGCATCCTAGACGGTTGAGGTCACCGCGGAGCCATAGTCCATTGTGGTGAAGCTTCATGGTGTCGTTGGGAGCCTCCAATTGAGTTGTGGAGATTGCCCCAACCTTGTTTGTAAAGGTTCGGTCGCCGCCTCCAAGGGCACCAATAGTGGAATCACGGCATCTCGCATTTGTGTGAGGGCGTGAGGAGAATACGGTAGCCCTAGTGGCTTCTTGGGGAGCATTGTGCCTCCACACCGCTCCAACGGAGACGTACTTCCCCTCAAAGGGAAGGAACTTTGCTAACACATCCTCGTCTCCACCGGCTCCACTCTTGGTTATCTCGTGCCTTTACTCGTGCAAGCTTATTTGTGTTATATCTCTAGCTTGCTTGTGTTCCTATCCTTGTTGCATCATATAGGTTGCTCACCTAGTTGCATATCTAGACAACCTACTTTGATACAAAGTTTAAATTGTTAAAGAAAAGCCAAAAAATTGTTAGTTGCCTATTCACCCCCCCTCTAGTCAACCATATCGATCCTTTCACATGTCACTCTTGGTTCATTGCATATCCCGGTACACTGCCGGAGGCATTCATATAGAGTCATCTTTGTTCAGTATCAAGTTGTAATCATTGAGTTGTAAATAAATAGAAGTGTGATGATCATCATTATTAGAGCATTGTCCCAAGTGAGGAATAAATAAATAAAAAAAGAAAGGCCATAAAAAAAGAGAAGGCCCAAAAAAATAAAGGCCATAAAAAAGGGCCCAAAATGAGAGAAAAAAGAGAGAAGGGACAATGTTACTATCCTTTTACCACACTTGTGCTTCAAAGTAGCACCATGATCTTCATAGTAGAGAGTCTCTCATGTTATCACTTTCATATACTAGTGGGAATTTTACATTATAGAACTTGGCTTGTATATTCCAACAATGGGCCTCCTCAAGTGCCCTAGGTCTTCGTGAGCAAGCAAGTTGGATGCACACCCACTAGTTTCTTTTGTTGAGCTTTCATACATTTATAGCTCTAGTGCCTCCGTTGCATGACAATCCCTACTCCTTGCATTAACATCAATCGGTGGGCATCTCCATAGCCCATTGATTAGCCTTGTTGATGTGAGACTTTCTCCCTTTTTGTCTTCTCCACATAACCCCCCTCATTATATTCTATTCCACCCATAGTGTTATGTCCATGGCTCGCGCTCATATATTGCGTGAACGTTTATAGGTTTGAGATTACTAAAGTATGAAACAATTGCTTGGCTTGTCATCGGGGTTGTGCATGATGAGAGCATTCTTGTGTGACAAAAATGAAACATGACTAAACTATATGATTTTGTAGGGATGAACTTTCTTTGGCCATGTTATTTTGAGAAGACATAATTGCTTAGTTAGTATGCTTGAAGTATTATCATTTTTATGTCAATATGAACTTTTGTCTTGAATCTTTCGAATCTGAATATTCATACCACAATTAAGAAGAATTACATTAAAATTATGCCAAGTAGCACTCCGCATCAAAAATTCTCTTTTTATCATTTACCTACTCGAGGACGAGCAGGAATTAAGCTTGGGGGTGCTTGATACGTCTCCAATGTATCTATAATTTTTTATTGCTCCATGCTATATTATCTACTGTTTTGGACTATATTGGGCTTTATTTTCCACTTTTATATTATTTTTGGGACTAACCTATTAACCGGAGGCCCAGCCCAGAATTGCTGTTTTTGCCTGTTTTAGGGTTTCAAAGAAAAGGAATATCAAACGGAGTCCAACCGGAATGAAACCTTCAGAAACGTGATTTTCTCATCAGATAAGATCCAGGAGACTTGGAACCTCCGTCAAGAAAGCCATGAGGCGGTCACGAGGGTGGAGGGAGCGCCCCCTACCTCGTGGGCCCCTCGAAGCTCCACCGACGTACTTCTTCCTCCTATATATACCTACGTACCCCCAAAAGATCGGGGACGGAGCCAAAAACCTAATTCCACCGCCACAACTTTCTGTATCCACGAGATCCCATCTTGGGTCCTGTTACAGAGCTCCGCCGGAGGGGGCATCGATCACGGAGGGCTTATACATCATCATCCAAGCCCCTCCGATGAAGTGTGAGTAGTTTACTTCAGACCTACGTGTCCATAGTTAGTAGCTAGATGGCTTCTTCTCGCTTTTTGGATCTCAATACAATGTTCTCCCCCTCTCTCGTGGAGATCTATTCGATGTAATCTTCTTTTTGCAGTGTGTTTGTTGATACCGATGAATTGTGGGTTTATCATCAAGTCTATCTATGAATAATATTTGAATCTTCTCTGAATTCTTTTATGTATGATTGGTTATCTTTGCAAGTCTCTTCGAATTATCAGTTTGGTTTGGCCTACTAGATTGGTTGTTCTTGCCATGGGAGAAGTGCTTAGCTTTGGGTTTGATCTTGCGGTGTCCTTTCCCAGTGGCAGAAGGGGCAGCAAGGCACGTATTGTATCATTGCCATCGAGGATAACAAGATGGTTTTTTTATCATATTGCACGAAACTATCCCTCTACATCATGTCATCTTGCTTAAGGCGTTACTCTGTTTTTAACTTAATACTCTAGATGCATGCTGGATAGCGGTCGATGAGTGGAGTAATAGTAGTAGATGCAGGCAGGAGTTGGTCTACTTGTCTCGGACATGATGCCTATATACGTGATCATACCTAGATATTCTTATAACTATGCTCAATTCTGTCAATTGCTCAACAGTAATTTGTTCACCCACCGTAGAATACTTATGCTCTTGAGAGAAGCCACTAGTGAAACCTATGGCCCCCGGGTCTCTTTCTCATCATATCAATCTCCATCACTTTATTATTGCTTTGCTTTTACTTTGCTTTTACTTTTTACTTTGCATCTCTATACCAAAAATACCAAAAATATTATTTATCATCTCTATCAGATCTCACTTTCGTAAGTGACCGTGAAGGGATTGACAACCCCTAAGCGTGTTGGTTGCGTTGAGCTATTGTTTTTGTGTAGGTACGAGGGACTCACGTGTAGCTTCCTACTGGATTCATACCTTGGTTCTCAAAAACTGAGGGAAATACTTACGCTACTTTGATGCATAATCATCTCCTCTTCGGGGAAATCCAACGCAGTGCTCAAGAGGTAGCAGTGGACAAACTCTCCCCTCTCGTTGCTATGCATCACCATGTTCTTGTGTGTGCGTAGGAATTTTTTTGAAATTACTACGTTCCCCAACAGTGGCATCCGAGCCTGGTTTTATGCGTTGATGTTATATGCATGAGTAGAACACAAGTGAGTTATGGGCGATACAAGTCATACTGCTTACCAGCATGTCATAGTTTGGTTCAGCGGTATTGTTGGATGAAGCGGCCCGGACTGACATTACGCGTACGCTTACGCGAGACTGGTTCTACCGACGTGCTTTGCACATAGGTGGCTGGCGGGTGTCAGTTTCTCCAACTTTAGTTGAACCGAGTGTGGCTACGCCCGACCCTTGAGAAGGTTAAAACAACACTAACTTGACGAACTATCGTTGTGGTTTTGATGCGTAGGTAAGAACGGTTCTTGCTCAGCCCGTAGCAGCCACGTAAAACTTGCAACAACAAAGTAGAGAACTTCTAACTTGTTTTTGCAGGGCATGTTGTGATGTGATATGGTCAAGGCATGATGCTATATTTTATTGTATGAGATGATCATGTTTTGTAACCGAGTTATCGGCAACTGGCAGGAGCCATATGGTTGTCGCTTTATTGTATGCAATGCAATCGCCCTGTAATGCTTTACTTTATCACTAAGCGGTAGCGATAGTCATAGAAGCATAAGTTGGCGATACGACAACGATGCTACAATGGAGATCAAAGTGTCGCGCCGGTGACAATGGTGATCATGACGATGCTTCGGAGATGAAGATCACAAGCACAAGATGATGATGGCCATATCATATCACTTATATTGATTGCATGTGATGTTTATCTTTTATGAATCTTATCTTGTTTTGATTGACGGTAGCATTATAAGATGATCTCTCACTAAATTATCAAGGTGTAAGTGTTCTCCCTGAGTATGCATCGTTGCGAAAGTTCTTTGTGCTGAGACACCACGTGATGATCGGGTGTGATAGGCTCTACGTTCAAATACAACGGGTGCAAAACAGTTGCACACGCGGAATACTCAGGTTAAACTTGACGAGCCTAGCATATGCAGATATGGCCTCAGAACATTGAGATCGAAAGGTCGAGCATGAATCATATAGTAGATATGATCAACATAGTGATGTTCACCATTGAAACTACTCCATCTCACGTGATGATCGGACATGGTTTGGTTGATTTGGATCACGTGATCACTTAGAGGATTAGAGAGATGTCTATCTAAGTGGGAGTTCTTAAGTAATATGATTAATTGAACTTAAATTTCTCATGAACTTAGTACCTGATAGTTTTTTGCTTGTCTATGTTGATTGTAGATAGATGGCTTGTGCTGTTGTTCCGTTAAATTTTAATGCGTTCCTTGAGAAAGCAAAGTTGAAAGTTGATGGTAGCAATTACACAGACTGGGTCCGTAACTTGAGGATTATCCTCATTGCTGCACAGAAGAATTATGTCCTGGAAGCACTGCTGGGTGCAATGCTGCAGATGCTGCTGACAACGTTAAGAAAGTTTGGCAGAGTAAAGCTGATGACTACTTGATAGTTCAGTGTGCCATGCTTTACGGCTTAGAACCGGGACTTCAACGACATTTTGAACGTCATGGAGCATATGAGATGTTCCAGGAGTTGAAGTTAATATTTCAAGCAAATGCCCGGATTGAGAGATATGAAGACTCCAATAAGTTCTATAGCTACAAGACGGAGAATAGTTCTGTCAGTGAACATATACTCAAAATGTCTGGGTCTGGGTATCATAATCACTTGACTCAACTGGGAGTTAATCTTCCTGTTGATAGTGTCATTGACAGAGTTCTTCAATCACTGCCACCAAGCTATAAAAGCTTCATGATGAACTATAATATGCAAGGGATGGATAAGACAATTCCCGAGCTCTTCGCGATGCTAAAGGTTGCAGAGGTAGAAATCAAAAAGGAGCATCAAGTGTTGATGGTCAACAAGACCACTAGTTTCAAGAAAAAGGGTAAAGGGAAGAAGAAGAGGAACTTCAAGAAGAACGGAAAACAAGTTGCTGCTCAAGAGAAGAAACCCAAGTCTGAAACTGAGGGCTTCTACTGCAAACAGACTGGTCACTGGAAGCGGAACTGCCCCAAGTATTTGGCGGATAAGAAGGATGGCAAGGTGAACAAAGGTATATGTGATATACATGTTATTGATGTGTACCTTACTAATGCTCGCAGTAGCACCTGGGTATTTGATACTGGTTCTGTTGCTAATATTTGCAACTTGAAACAAGGACTACAGATTAAGCGAAGATTGGCTAAGGACGAGGTGATGATGCGCGTGGGAAATTGTTCTAAAGTCGATGTGATCGTAGTCGGCACACTACCTCTACATCTACCTTCGTTATTAGTTTTAGACCTGAATAATTGTTATTTGGTGCCAGCGTTGAGCATTAACATTATATCTGGATCTTGTTTGATGCGAGACGGTTATTCATTTAAAATCAGAGAATAATGGTTGGTCTATTTATACGAGTAATATCTTTCATGGTCATGCACCCTTGAAGAGTGGTCTATTCTTATTGAATCTCGATAGTAGTGATACACATATTCATAATATTGAAGCCAAAAGATGCAGAGTTGATAATGATAGTGCAACTTATTTGTGGCACTGCCGTTTAGGTCATATTGGTGTTAAGCGCATGAAGAAACTCCATACTGATGGACTTTTGGAACCACTTGATTATGAATGACTTGGTACTTGCGAACCGTGCCTCATGGGCAAGATGACTAAAACGCCGTTCTCCGGAACTATGGAGCGAGCAACAGATTTGTTGGAAATCATACATACAGATGTATGTGGTCCGATGAATGTTGATGCTCGTGGCGGGTATCGTTATTTTCTCACCTTCACAGATGATTTAAGCAGATATGAGTATATCTACTTAATGAAACATAAGTCTGAAACATTTGAAAAGTTCAAAGAATTTCAGAGTGAAGTTGAAAATCATCATAACAAGAAAATAAAGTTTCTACGATCTGATCGTGGAGGAGAATATTTGAGTTATGAGTTTGGTCTTCATTTGAAACAATGCGGAATAGTTTCGCAACTCATGCCACCCGGAACACCACAACGTAATGGTGTGTCCAAACATCGTAATCGTACTTTACTAGATATGGTGCGATCTATGATGTCTCTTACTAATTTATCGCTATCATTTTGGGGTTATGCTTTAGAGACGGCTGCATTCACGTTAAATAGGGCACCATCAAAATCCATTGAGACGACGCCTTATGAACTGTGGTTTGGCAAGAAACCAAAGTTGTCATTTCTTAAAGTTTGGGGCTGTATGCTTATGTGAAAAAACTTCAACCTGATAAGCTTGAACCCAAATCGGAGAAATGTGTATTTATAGGATACCCAAAGGAAACTGTTGGGTACACCTTCTATCACAGATCTGAAGGCAAAACATTTGTTGCTAAATTTGGATCCTTTCTAGAGAAGGAGTTTCTCTCGAAAGAAGTGAGTGGGAGGAAACTAGAACTTGATGAGATAACTGTACCTGCTCCCTTATTGGAAAGTAGTTAATCACAAAAACCGGTTCCTGTGACACCTACACCAATTAGTGAGGATGTTAATGATAATGATCATGAAACTTCAGATCAAGTTATTACTGAACCTCGTAGATCAACCAGAGTGAGATCCGCACCAGAGTGGTACAGTAATCCTGTTCTGGAGGTTATGTTACTAGACCATGATGAACCTACGAACTATGAAGAAGCGATGGTGAGCCCAGATTCCGCAAAATGGCTTGAGGCCATGAAATCTGAGATGGGATCCATGTATGAGAACAAAGTGTGGACTTTGGTTGACTTGCCCGATGATCGGCAAGCCATCGAAAATAAATGGATCTTGAAGAAGAAGGCTGGCGCTGATGGTAATGTTACTGTCTATAAAGCCCGACTTGTTGCAAAAGGTTTTCGACAAGTTCAAGGGATTGACTACGATGAGACCTTCTCACCCGTAGCGATGTTTAAGTCTGTCTGAATCATGTTAGCAATTGCCGCATTTTATGATTATGAAATTTGGCAGATGGATGTCAAAACTGCATTCCTGAATGGATTTCTGGAAGAAGAGTTGTATATGATGCAACTGGAAGGTTTTGTCGATCCAAAGGGAGCTAACAAAGTGTGCAAGCTCCAGCAATCCATTTATGGACTGGTGCAAGCCTCTCGGAGTTGGAATAAACGTTTTGATAGTGTGATCAAAGCATATGGTTTTATACAGACTTTTGGAGAAGCCTGTATTTACAAGAAAGTGAGTGGGAGCTCTGTAGCATTTCTAATATTATATGTGGATGACATATTGTTGATTGGAAATGATATAGAATTTCTGGATAGCATAAAAGGATATGTGAATAAGAGTTTTTCAATGAAAGACCTCGGTGAAGCTGCTTATATATTGGGCATCAAGATCTATAGAGATAGATCGAGACGCTTAATTGGACTTTCACAAAGTACATACCTTGACAAAGTTTTGAAGAAGTTCAAATGGATCAAGCAAAGAAAGGGTTCTTGCCTGTGTTACAAGGTGTGAAGTTGAGTAAGACTCAATGCCCGACCACTGAAGAAGATAGAGAGAAAATGAAAGATGTTCCCTATGCTTCAGCCATAGGCTCTATCATGTATGCAATGCTGTGTACCAGACCTGATGTGTGCCTTGCTATTAGTTTAGCAGGGAGGTACCAAAGTAATCCAGGAGTGGATCACTGGACAGCGGTCAAGAACATCCTGAAATACCTAAAAAGGACGAAGGATATGTTTCTCGTTTATGGAGGTGACAAAGAGCTCGTCGTAAATGGTTACGTCGATGCAAGCTTTGACACTGATCCAGACGATTGTAAATCGCAAACCGGATACATGTTTTTATTAAACGGTGGAGCTGTCAGTTGGTGCAGTTCTAAACAAAGCGTCATGGAGGGATCTACATGTGAAGTGGAGTACATAGCTGCTTCGGAAGCAGCAAATGAAGGAGTCTCGATGAAGGAGTTCATATCCGATCTAGGTGTCATACCTAGTGCATCGGGTCCAATGAAAATCTTTTGTGACAATACTGGTGCAATTGCTTTGGCAAAGGAATCCAGATTTCACAAGAGAACCAAGCACATCAACAGACGCTTCAACTCCATCCGGGATCAAGTCCAGGTGGGAGACATAGAGATTTGCAAGATACATACAGATCTGAATGTTGCAGACCCGTTGACTAAGCCTCTTCCACGAGCAAAACATGATCAGCACCAAGGCTCCATGGGTTTTAGAATCATTACTGTGTAATCTATATTATTGACTCTAGTGCAAGTGGGAGACTGAACAAAATATACCCTAGAGGCAATAGTAAAGTTATTATTTATTTCCTTATATCATGATAAATGTTTATTATTCATGCTAGAATTGTATTAACCGGAAACATGATACATGTGTGAATACATAGACAAACAGAGTGTCACTACTATGCCTCTACTTGACTAGCTCGTTGAATCAAAGATGGTTATGTTTCCTAGCCATAGACAAAGAGTTGTCATTCGATTAACGAGATCACATCATTAGGAGAATGATGTGATTGACTTGACCCATTCCGTTAGCTTAGCACTTGATCATTTAGTTTGTTGCTATTGCTTTCTTCATGACTTATACATGTTCCTATGACTATGAGATTATGCAACTCCCATTTACCGGAGGAACACTTTGTGTGCTACCAAACGTCACAATGTAACTGGGTGATTATAAAGGTGCTCTACACGTGTCTCCAAAGGTACTTGTTGGGTTGGCATATTTTGAGATTAGGATTTGTCACTCCGATTGTCGGAGAGGTATCTATGGGCCCACTCGGTAATACACATCACTTAAGACTTGCAAGCATTGCAACTAATAAGTTAGTTACGGGATGATGTATTACGGAACGAGTAAACAGACTTGCCGGTAACGAGATTGAACTAGGTATTGAGATACCGACGATCGAATCTCGGGCAAGTAGCATACCGATGACAAAAGGAACAACATATGTTGTTATGCGGTTTGACCGATAAAGATCTTCGTAGAATATGTAGGAGCCAATATGAGAATCCAGGTTCCGCTATTGGTTATTGACCGGAGACGTGTCTCGGTCATGTCTACATAGTTCTCGAACTCGTAGGGTCCGCACACTTAAAGTTCGATGACGGTTATATTATGAGTTTATGTGTTTTAATGTACCGAAGGTAGTTCGGAGTCCCGTATGTGATCACGGACATGACGAGGAGTCTTGAAATGGTCGAGACATGAAGATTGATATATTGGATGACTATATTCGGACACCGGAATGGTTCCGGGGGTTATCGGATATATACCGGAGTACCGGGGGGGTTACCGGAACCCCCCGGAGGTTATTGGGCCTCATGGGCCCAATTGGTGGAAGAGTAGAGGTGGCCAAGGGGAAGCCACACGCCCCTCCCCTCGCAAGTCCGAATTGGACTAGGAAGGGGGCGGCGCCCCCCTTTCCTTTCTCCCTCTTTCTCCTTCCCTCTCCTCTCCTACTCCAACATGGAAAGGGGGGAGTCCTACTCCCGGTGGGAGTAGGACTCCTCATGGGGCGCGCTAAGGGTGACCGACCCCCTCCCCCCTCTACTCCTTTATATACGGGGAGGGAGGCACCCCCTAGAGACACAACAATTGATCCCTTGGATCTCTTAGCCGTGTGTGGTGCCCCCTCCACCATAATCCACCTCGGTCATATCGTAGTGGTGCTTAGGCGAAGCCCTGCGTCGGTAGAACATCATCATCGTCACCATGCCGTCATGCTGACGGAACTCTCCCTCAAAGCTCGGCTGGATCGGAGTTCGAGGGACGTCATCGAGTTGAACGTGTGCAGAACTCGGAGGTGTCGTGCGTTCGGTGCTTGATCGGTCGGGTCGTGAAGACGTACGACTACATCAACCGTGTTGTGCTAACGCTTCTGCTTTCGGTCTACGAGGGTACGTGGACAACACTCTCCCCTCTCGTTTCTATGCATCACCAAGATCTTGCGTGTGCGTAGGATTTTTTTTGAAATTACTACGTTCCCCAACATGATGTACAACCGAATCATACCTACTGCCTTTCTATGCAACACTCTCCAGTCTTCTTCCGTGACACTGGTGGGTATCTTGTCTTTCACAATTTTCTCATACAAATCCTTGAGACAAAGGATGTCTTTCATGGGCTTCCATAATGAGTAATTGAAAGACTCAAGTTTTATCATGCCACTTGTTGTATCGCTTTCCTCCAAAGTAATTGTGAGCAGCACTTCTAGCAATAATCAAGCAACTGGGATTGTCAATCTCCTAAGCAACCAAAGCTCTGATGCCACTTTGCTGGGAATTAGCACACAAACACACTTGTGATGAACTGAAAACTACAGCGAAAACAAAGTAATCTCAGTACCACATCATGTACTAACTCAAAGGATCGTTGCTTCTTAGCATGGAAGGAAACATACGTAACAACATATTTATGGAGGCGCGACACCCCAAACACTCCTCAGGCGATGTTTAGTGGAAAGTGTAACACCCTAGACACTTCTCAGATGATATTTGATGGCAGGTGTAACTTTCTAAGCGGCAGCAAACATGAACACAAGGGAAAAACCATGGGCCGAAGCCATCCAAATCCTCTTCCACTATTATCAAATGTGGGATACAGTAAGTTCTTCTCTAGATAGCACTAGAGGATCACACACATCAAGATTTCTGAATCTTGGATGAACACAACAAGATTTGAGGCTCAAGAGCTAGGGATTGAAACAATCTCAGCAAATATGGTGGTGGTGACTGCCGGATGGAGGGTAAAGCATCTCTGTCCTCTCATGTGCAAAGTCCAAAATGTTGGGAAACGTAGCATGGAAAACAAAAAAATCTACGCACACACAATGATCTATCCATGGATATGCATAGCAACAAGGGGGAGAGTGTGTCTATGTACCCTCGTAGACCGTAATAGGAAGTGTTTAACAACGCGGTTGATGTAGTCGAACTTCTTCGCGCTCCAACTGATCAAGTACCGAACGTACGGCACCTCCGTGTTCTGCAAACATTCAGCTCGGTGACGTCCTCCGCCTTCTTGATCCAGCAAGACAGCGAGGTAGTAGATGAGTTCCGACAGCACGACGTTGTGGTGACGGTGATGGTGATGCGATCTTTGCAGGGCTTCGCCTAAGCACTACAAAAATATGACCAAGGGAGTAAACAATGGACGGGGGCGCCGCACACGGCTAAGACAATGTTGTGTCTGAAGGAAATATGCCCTAGAGGCGATAATAAATTTCTTATTTATATTTCCTTATATCATGATAAATGTTATTATTCATGCTAGAATTGTATTAACCTAAAACTTGATACATGTGTGAATACATAGACAAAACACCGTGTCCCTAGTAAGCCTCTACTAGAATAGCTCGTTAATCAAAGATGGTTAAGTTTCCTAACCATGGACATGTGTTGTAATTTGATGAATGAGATCACATCATTAGGAGAATGATGTGATGGCCAAGACCCATCCGTTAGCTTAGCATGTTGATCGTTCAGTTTTATTGCTATTGCTTTCTTCATGTCAAATACATATTCCTTCGACTATGAGATTATGCAACTCCCGGATACCGGAGGAATACCTTGTGTGCTATCAAACATCACAACGTAACTGGGTGATTATAAAGATGCTCTACAGGTATCTCCGAAGGTGTTTGTTGGGTTGGCATAGATCGAGATTAGGATTTGTCACTCTGAGTATCGGAGAGGTATCTCTGGGCCCTCTCGGTAATGCACATCATAATAAGCCTCGCAAGCAATGTGACTAATGAGTTAGTCGCAGGATGATGCAATACGAAACGAGTAAATAGACCTGCCGGTAACGAGATTGAACTAGGTACGAAGATACCGACGATCGAATCTCGGGCAAGTAACATACCGATGACAAAGGGAATAACGTATGTTGTCATTACGGTTTGACCGATAAAGATCTTTGTAGAATATTTAGGAACCAATATGAGAATCCAGGTTCCGCTATTGGTTATTGACCGGAGAGGTGTCTCGGTCATGTCTACATAGTTCTCGAACCCGTAGGGTCCGCATGCTTAATGTTCGATGATGATTTTGTATTATATGAGTTATGTGATTTGGTGACCAAATGTTGTTCAGTGTCCCGGATGAAATCACGGACATGACGAGGAGTCTTAAAATGGTCGAGAGGTAAAGATTCATATATAGGATGATGATATTCGGACACCGGAAGTGTTTCGGGACATACCGGGTACATATCGGAGTACCGAGGGGGTTACCGGAACCCCCCCGGGGGAATAATGGGCCTTATGGGCCATGGGAGGTAAGAACACCGGCCCACAAGGGGTGGTAGGCCCTCCCTAAGGAAGGAGGGCGAATAGGAGAAGAAGGTGGGGGTTCGGCACCCCCTCTCTTCCCTTTTCCCCCTTCCGGTAAAAGGAAAGAGGGGAGGCCGAATTGGAGTAGGGGCCCAAGTAGGATTCCTCCTACTTGGGCGCCCCCTTGGCTGCCTATCCTCCCCTCCAACCTATATATATATATGGGGGGACACCGCTAGAATATATAACAACGAATGTTAGCCATGTGCAGCGCCCCCCTCCACGGTTTACGCCTCTGGTCATATTGCCGTAGTGCTTAGGCGAAGCCCTGCATGGATCACTTCACCATCACCGTCAGCACGCCATCGTGCCGACGAAACTCTCCCTCGACACTTTGCTGGATCAAGAGTTCTAGGGACGCCATTGAGCTGAACGTGTGCAGAACTCGGAGGTGTCGTACGTTCGGTGCTTGATCGGTCGGAACGAGAAGAAGTTCGACTACATCAACTGTGTTGTCAAACGCTTTCGGTCTACGAGGATACGTGGACACACTCTCCCCCTCTCGTTGCTATGCATTGATACATCTCCAAAGTATCTATAATTTTTTATTGTTCCATGCTATTATATTATCTGTTTTGGATGTTAATGGGCTTTATTTTACACTTTTATATTATTTTTGGGACTAACCTACTAACCCAAGGCCTAGTGCAAATTGCTGTTTTTGCCTATTTCAGTGTTTTGCAGAAAAGGAATACCAAACGGAATCCAAACAAAATGAAACCTTCGGGAGAGTTATTTTTCAAACAAACGTGATCCAGAGGACTTGGAGTGGACGTCAAGCAACCAACAAGGAGGCCACGAGGCAGGGGGGCGCGCCTACCCCGCCTGGGCGCGCCCTCCACTCTCGTGGGCCCCTCATGGCTCAACCGACCTACTTCTTCCTCCTATATATACTCATATACCCTGAAAACATCTGGGAGCACCACGAAACCCTATTTCCACCGCCGCAACCTTCTGTACCCAAGAGATCCCATCTTGGGGCCTTTTCCGGAGCTCCGCCGGAGGGGGCATCGATCACGAAGGGCCTCTACATCAAATCCATGGCCTCTCCGGTGATGTGAGTACTTTACTTCAGACCTTCGGGTCCATAGTTATTAGCTAGATGGCTTCTTCTCTCTCTTTGGATCTCAATACAAAGTCCTCCTCTATCTTCTTGGAGATCTATTCGATGTAACTCTTTTTTGCGGTGTGTTTGTCGACATCCGATGAATTGTGGGTTTATGATCAAGTCTATCTATGAACAATATTTGATTCTTCTCTGAAATCTTTTATGTATGATTGGTTATCTTTGCAAGTCTCTTCGAATTATCAGTTTGATTTGGCCTACTAGATTGATCTTTCTTGCAATGGGAGAAGTGCATAGCTTTGGGTTCAATCTTGCGGTGCTCGATCCCAGTGACAGAAAGGGAAACGACACGTATTGTATTGTTTCCATCGAGGATAAAAAGATGGGGTTTATATCATATTGCTTGAGTTTATCCCTCTACATCATGTCATCTTACCTAATACGTTACTCTATTCTTATGAACTTAATACTCTAGATGCATGCTGGATAGCGGTCGATGTTGTTGGAAATATGCCCTAGAGGCAATAATAAATTAGTTATTATTATATTTCCTTGTTCATGATAATCGTTTATTATCCATGCTAGAATTGTATTGATAGGAAACTCAGATACATGTGTGGATACATAGACAACACCATGTCCCTAGTAAGCCTCTAGTTGACTAGCTCGTTGATCAATAGATGGTTACGGTTTCCTGACCATGGACATTGGATGTCATTGATAACGGGATCACATCATTAGGAGAATGATGTGATGGACAAGACCCAATCCTAAGCCTAGCACAAGATCATGTAGTTCGTATGCTAAAGCTTTTCTAATGTCAAGTATCATTTCCTTAGACCATGAGATTGTGCAACTCCCGGATACCGTAGGATTACTTTGGGTGTGCCAAACGTCACAACGTAACTGGGTGGCTATAAAGGTACACTACAGGTATCTCCGAAAGTGTCTGTTGGGTTGGCACGAATCGAGACTGGGATTTGTCACTCCGTGTAAACGGAGAGGTATCTCTGGGCCCACTCGGTAGGACATCATCATAATGTGCACAATGTGATCAAGGAGTTGATCACGGGATGATGTGTTACGAAACGAGTAAAGAGACTTGCCGGTAACGAGATTGAACAAGGTATCGGGATACCGACGATCGAATCTCGGGCAAGTATCGTACCGCTAGACAAAGGGAATTGTATACGGGATTGATTAAGTCCTTGACATCGTGGTTCATCCGATGAGATCATCGTGGAACATGTGGGAGCCAACAGGGGTATCCAGATCCCGCTGTTGGTTATTGACCGGAGAGTCATCTCGGTCATGTCTGCATGTCTCCCGAACCCGTAGGGTCTACACACTTAAGGTTCGGTGACGCTAGGGTTATAGAGATATTAGTATGCGGTAACCCGAAAGTTGTTCGGAGTCCCGGATGAGATCCCGGACGTCACGAGGAGTTCCGGAATGGTCCGGAGGTAAAGAATTATATATAGGAAGTGCTATTTCGGCTATCGGGACAAGTTTCGGGGTCACCGGTATTGTACCGGGACCACCGGAAGGGTCCCGGGGGTCCAACGGGTGGGGCCACCTGCCCCGGGGGGCCACATGGTCTGTAGGGGGTGCGCCTTGGCCTGTATGGGCAAGGGTACCAGCCCCAAGAGGCCCATGCGCCAAGAGATAAGGGAAAGGAAGAGTCCTAAAAGGGGAAGGCACCTCCGAGGTGCCTTGGGGAGGATGGACTCCTCCCTGGCCGCACCCTTCCTTGGAGGAAGGGCCAAGGCTGCGCCCCCCCCCCCTCTCCCTTGGCCCTATATATAGTAAGGGGAAGGGAGGGCAGCAACACCTAAGCCCTGGCGCCTCCCTCTCCCTCCCATGACACATCTCCCTCCTCCCGCAACGCTTGGCGAAGCCCTGTTGGAATCCCGCTACTTCCACCACCACGCCGTCGTGCTGCTGGATCTCCATCAACCTCTCCTTCCCCCTTGCTGGATCAAGAAGGAGGAGACGTCGCTGCTCCGTACGTGTGTTGAACGCGGAGGTGCCGTCCGTTCGGCGCTAGGATCATCGGTGATTTGGATCACGACGAGTACGACTCCATCAACCCCGTTCTCTTGAACGCTTCCGCGCGCGATCTACAAGGGTATGTAGATCCACTCCTCTCTCATTGCTAGATGACTCCATAGATTGATCTTGGTGACACGTAGGAAAATTTTGAATTATTGCTACGATCCCCAACAGATGTGTGGAGTAATAGTAGTAGATGCAGGCAGGAGTCGGTCTACTTGTCACGGCATGATGCCTATATACATGATCATGCCTAGATATTCTCATAATTATTCGCCTTTCTATCAATTGCTCGATAGTAATTTGTTCACCCACCGCAATACTTATGCTATCTTGAGAGAAGCCACTAGTGAAACCTATGGCCCTCTGGTCTATCTTTTATCATATAAGTTTCCAATCTATTTTATTTTGTAATCTTTATATTTCAATCTTTATCATAAAAATACCAAAAATATTATCTTATGATCTCTATCAGATCTCACTCTCGTAAGTGATCGTGAAGGGATTGACAACCCCTTTATCGCGTTGGTTGGGAGGTTCTTATTTGTTTGTGTAGGTACAAGGGACTTGCGTGTGGCCTCCTACTGGATTGATACCTTGGTTCTCAAAAACTGAGGGAAATACTTACGCTACTTTGCTGCATCACCTTTTCCTCTTCAAGGGAAAACCAACGCAGTGCTCAAGAGGTAGCATGCATCTCCTAGATAGACCTTGCATGAGCGTATGATTTTTTTAAAATTGCATGCTACGTTCCCCAATAGTGGCATCCGAGCCAGGTCTATGCGTAGATGATTTGCACGAGTAGAACACAAAGAGTTGTGGGCGGTGATCGTCATACTGCTTACCACCAATGTCTTATTTTGATTCGACTGTATTGTTGGATGAAGCGGCCCAGACCAACCTTACATGACCATGTTCATGAGACCGATTCCACCGACGGACATGCAACTAGTTTTGCATAAAGGTGGCTGGCGGGTGTCTGTTTCTCCAACTTTAGTTGAATCAAATTTGACTGCGGCCGGTCCTTGTTGAAGGTTAAAACAACAAACTTGATAAATCACCGTTGTGGTTTTGATGCGCAGGTAAGAACGGTTCTTGCTAGAAGCCCATAGCAGCCACGCAAAACTTGCAACAACAAAGTAGAGGACGTCTAACTTGTTTTTGCAGGGCATGTTGTGATGTGATATGGTCAAGACATGATGTGATATACATTATTGTATGAGATGATCATGTTTTGTAAAAGTCACTAGCAACCGGCAGGAGCCTTATGGTTGTCTCTTTATTGTATGAAATGCAAACACCATGTAATTGCTTTACTTTATCACTATGCATTAGCGATAGTTGTAGAAGCAATAGTTGGCGAGACGACCACGACGCTACGTTGGAGATCAAGGTGTCAAGCCGGTGATGATGGAGATCATGACAGTGCTTTGGAGATGGAGATCAAAGGCACAAGATGATGATGGACATATCATGTCACATATTTTGATTGCATGTGATGTTTATCTTTTATGCATCTTATTTTTCTTAGTACTGCAGTAGCATTATAAGATGACCCCTTACTAAAATTTCAAGGTATAAGTGTTCTCCCTGAGTATGCACCATTACGACAGTTCGTCGTGCTGAGACACCACGTGATGATCGGGTGTGATAAGCTCTACGTTCACATATAACGGGTGCAAGACAGTTTTGACATGCGGAATACTTCATCTCACGTGGAGACCGAAAGGTCGAACATGAATCATATAGTAGATATGATCAACATAGAGATGTTCACCATTGAAAACTACTCCATCTCACGTGTTGATCGGACATGGTTTAGTTGATATGGATCATGTGATCATTTAGATGACTTGAGGGATGTCTATCTAAGTGGGAGTTCTTAAGTAATATGATTAATTGAACTTACTTTATCATGAACTTAGACCTGATAGTTTTTGCATATCTATGTTGTAGATCAATGGCCCGTGCTACCGTTTCCTTGAATTTTAATGCATTCGTAGAGAAAGCTAATTTGAAAGATGATGGTAGCAACTACACGGACTAGGTCCATAACTTGAGGATTATCCTCATTGCTGCACAAAAGAATTATGTCCTTGATGCACCACTAGGTGACAAGCCCCCTCCCGCTAATGTAGACGCTTTGAACATCTGGCAGACATGGTCTGATGACTACTCTATAGTTCAGTGTGCCATGCTCTACGGCTTAGAATCGGGACTTCAAAGACATTTTGAACGTCATAGACCATATGAGATGTTCCAGGAATTGAAGTTAATATTTCAAGAAAATGTCCGAGTTGAGAGATATGAAATCTCCAACAAGTTCTATAGCTGCAAGATGGAGGAGAATAGTTCTGTCAGTGAACACATACTCAGAATGTCTAGGTATCGTAACCACTTGACTCAACTGGGAGTTAATCTTCCGGATGATAGTGTTATTGATAGAGTTCTTCAATCACTGCCACCAAGCTATAAAGGCTTCGTGATGAACTATAATATGCAAGGGATGGATAAGACAATTCCCGAGCTCTTCGCTATGCTCAAAGCTGTGGAGGTAGAAATCAAGAAAGAGCATCAAGTGTTGATGGTTAACAAGACCACTAGTTTCAAGAAAAAGGGCAAGGGAAAGAAGGGGAACTTCAAGAAGAATGGCAAGCAAGTTGTCACTCCCGGGAAGAAGCCCAAGTCTGGACTCAAGCCTGAAACTAAGTGCTTCTACTGCAAAGGACTGGTCACTGGAAGCGGAACTGCCTCAAGTATTTGGCGGATAAGAAGGATGGCAAAGTGAACAAAGGTATATTTGATATACATGTTATTGATGTGTACCTTACTAATGCTCGTAGTAGCACCTGGGTATTTGATACTGGTTCTGTTACTCATATTTGCAACTGGAAACAAGGTTTATGGATTAAACGAAGATTGGCTAAGGACGAGGTGACGATGCGCATCGGGAATGGTTCCAAGGTCGATGTGATCGTCGTCGGCATGCTACCTCTACATCCACCTTCGGGATTAGTTTTAGACCTGAATAATTGTTATTTGGTGCCAGCGTTGAGCATGAACATTATATCTGGATCTTGTTTGATGCGAGATGGTTATTCATTTAAATCAGAGAATAATGGTTGTTCTATTTATATGAGTAATATATTTTATGGTCATGCACCCTTGAAGAGTGGTCTATTTTTGTTGAATCTCGATCATGGTGATACACATATTCATAATATTAATGCCAAAAGATTCAAAGTTGATAATGATAGTGCAACATATTTGTGGCACTGCCGTTTAGGTCATATTGGTGTAAAGCGCATGAAGAAACTCCATGCGAATGGACTTTTGGAATCACTCGATTATGAATCATTTGATGCTTGCGAACCATGCCTCATGGGCAAGATGACTAAAACTCCGTTCTCCGGAACAATGGAACGAGCCACTGACTTATTGGAAATAATACATACCGATGTATGCGGTCTGATGAGTGTTGAGGCTCGCGACGGGTATCGTTATTTTCTAACCTTCACAGATGATTTGAGCAGATATGAGTATATCTACTTAATGAAACACAAGTCTAAAATATTTGAAAAGATCAAAGAATTTCATAGTGAAGTGGAGAATCATCATAACAACAAAATAAAGTTTCTACGATCTGATCGTGGAGGCGAATATTTAAGTTACGAGTTTGTCCAAAACAATGTGGAATAGTTTCACAACTCACGCCACCTGGAACATCACAACGTAATGGTGTGTCTGAACGTCGTAACCGTACTTTATTAGATATGGTGCGATCTATGATGTCTCTTACCGATTTATCACTATTATTTTGGGGTTATGCATTAGAGACAGCCGCATTCACTTAAAATACGGCACCGTCTGAATCCGTTGAAATGACACCATATGAACTATGGTTTGGCAAGAAACCTAAGCTGTCAATTCTTAAAAGTTTGGGGTTGCGATGCTTACGTGAAAAAGCTTCAGCCTGATAAGCTCGAACCCAAATCGGAGAAGTGCGTTTTCATAGGATACCGAAAAGAAATTATTGGGTACACCTTCAATTACAGATCCGAAGGCAAGATCTTTGTTGCTAAGAATGGATCCTTTCTAGAGGAGTTTCTCTCGAAAGAAGTGAGTGGGAGGAAAGTAGAACTTGATAAGGTAATTGTACCTTCTCTCGAATTGAAAAGTAGCTCATCACAGAAATCAATTCCAGTGATGCCTACACCAACTAGAGAGGAAGCTAATGATAATGATCATGAAACTTCAGATCAAGTTACTACCGAATCTCGTAGGTCAACCAGAGCATGTTCCACACCTGAGTGGTATGGTAATCCTGTTCTGGAGATCATGTTACTAGACCATGACGAACCTACGAACTATGAGGAAGCGATGATGAACCCAGATTCCACAAAATGGCTTGAGGCCATGAAATGTGAGATAGGATCCATGTATGAGAACAAAGTATGGACTTTGATTGACTTGCCCGATGATCGACGAGCTATAGAGAATAAATGGATCTTCAAGAAGAAGACTGATGTGATGGTAATGTTACTGTCTACAAAGCTCGACTTGTCGCGAAAGGTTTTTGACAAGTTCAAGGAGTTGACTATGATGAGACTTTCTCACCCGTAGCGATGCTTAAGTCTGTCTGAATCATGTTAGCAATTGCCGCATTTTATGATTATGAAATCTGGCAAATGGGCGTCAAAACTGCATTACTTAATCGATTTCTCAAAGAAGAGTTGTATATGATGCAACTAGAAGGTTTTTTCGATCCTAAAGGTGCTAACAAAGTGTGCAAGCTCCAGCGATCCATTTATGGACTGGTGCAAGCATCTCAGAGTTGGAATATACACTTTGATAGTGTGATCAAAGCATATGGTTTTATACAGACTTTCAGAGAAGTATATATTTACAAGAAAGTGAGTGGGAGCTCTGTAGTATTTCTAATATTATATGTGGATGGCATATTGTTGATTGGAAATGATATAGAATATCTGGATATCATAAAAGGATACTTGAATAAGAGTTTTTCAATGAAAGACCTCGGTGAAGTTGCTTATATATTAGGCATCAAGATCTATAGAGATAGATCAAGACGCTTGACTGGACTTTCACAAAGCACATACCTTGATAAAGTTTTGAAGAAGTTCAAAATGGATCAGTCAAAGAAAGGGTTCTTGTCTGTGTTACATGGTGTGAAGTTGAGTCAGACTCAACGCCCGACTACTGTAGAAGATAGAGAGAAAATGAAAGTCATTCCTTATGCCTCAGCCATAGGTTCTATCATGTATGCTATGTTGTGTACCAGACCTGATGTGTGCCTTGCTATAAGTCTAGCAGGGAGGTACCGAAGTAATCTAGGAGTGGATCACTGGACATCGGTCAAGAACATCCTGAAATACCCGAAAAGGACTAAGGATATGTTTCTCATTTATGGAGGTGACAAAGAGCTCGTCGTAAATGGTTACGTCGATGCTAGTTTTGAAACTGATCCGGATGACTCTAAGTCACAAACAGGATACATATTTATATTGAATGTTGGAGCTGTCAGTTGGTGCAGTTCCAAGCAAAGCGTTGTGACGGGATGTACGTGTGAAGCGAAGTACATAGCTGCTTCGGAAGCAGCAAATGAAGGAGTCTAGATGAATAAGTTCATATCTGATCTAGGTGTAATACCTAGTGCACCGGGTCCAATGAAAATCTTTTGTGACAATACTGGAGCAATTGCCTTGGCGAAGGAATCCATATTTCACAAAAGAACAAAACACATCAAGAGACGCTTCAACTCCATCCGTGATCAAGTCAAGGAGAGAGACATAGAGATTTACAAAATACATACGGATTTGAATGTGGGAGACCCGTTGACTAAGCCTCTTCCACGAGCAAAACATGATCAGCACCAAGACTCCATGGGTGTTAGAATCATTACTATGTAATCTAGATTATTGACTCTGGTGCAAGTGGGAGACTAAAGGAAATATGCCCTAGAGGAAATAATAAAGTTGTTATTTCTATTTCCTTATATCATGATAAATGTTTATTATTCATGCTAGAACTGTATTAACCTGAAACTTGATACATGTGTGAATACATAGACAAAACACTGTGTCCCTAGTAAGCCTCTACTAGACTAGCTCGTTAATCAAAGATGGTTAAGTTTCCTAACCATGGACATGTATTGTCATTTGATGAACGGGATCACATCGTTAGGAGAATGATGTGATGGACAAGACCCATTTGTTAGCTTAGCATGTTGATCATTCAGTTTTATTGCTATTGCTTTCTTCATGTCAAATACATATTCCTTCGACTATGAGATTATGCAACTCCCGGATACCGGAGGAATACCTTGTGTGCTATCAAACATCACAACATAACTGGGTGATTGTAAAGATGCTCTACAGGTATCTCCGAAGGTGTTTGTTGGGTTGGCATAGATCGAGATTAGGATTTGTCACTCTGAGTATCGAAGAGGTATCTTTGGGCCCTCTCGGTAATGCACATCATAATAAGCCTCGCAAGCAATGTGACTAATGAGTTAGTCGCGGGATGATGCAATACAGAACGAGTAAATAGACCTGCCGGTAACGAGATTGAACTAGGTATGAAGATACCGACGATCGAATCTTGGGCAAGTAACATATACCGATGACAAAGGGAATAACGTATAATGTCATTACGGTTTGACCGATAAAGATATTCGTAGAATATGTAGGAACCAATATGAGCATCCATGTTCCGCTGTTGGTTATTGACTGTAGAGGTGTCTCGGTCATGTTTACATAGTTCTCGAACTCGTAGGGTCCGCACGCTTAACGTTCGATGACGATTTTGTATTATATGAGTTATGTGATTTGGTGACCGAATAATGTTTGGAGTCCCGGGTGAGATCACGAACATGACGAGGAGTCTCGAAATGGTCGAGAGGTAAAAAATTCATATATAGGATGATGATATTTGGACACTGAAAGTGTTTCGGGACATATCGGAGTACCAGGGGCGTTACCGGAACCCCCGTGGGAATAATGGGCCTTATGGGCCATAGGAGGGAAGCACACCAGCCCACAATGGGTGGTGCGCCCCCTAAGTAAGGAGGCCGAATAGGAGAAGTAGGTGGGGGTTCAGCCCCCCTTTCCTTCCTCCCCCTCTCTTCCCTTTTCCCCCTTCTGGTAAAAGGAAAGGGGGGAGGCCGAATTGAACTAGGGGCCCAAGTAGGATTCCTCCTACTTGGGCGCCCCCTTGGCTGCCTCTCCTCCCCTCCAACCTAT
>NC_041388.1:334798769-334816191 GCF_002162155.2 Triticum dicoccoides
ATATATATATGAACACTATTCTGATCACGAGATCAGAATAATATTCTGATCACAACCTGACCTGCCTCGCTAGTAGTACGTTGAACTTCCCTGTGAACTAGGTTGAACTTCCACCAACATTGCCTAAACGGGGCTTGCGATATACCGTTGGAAAGCTATGAACATCAGTATCATGACCCAAGTTAAATTTTTGGCAAAATATAAGCGGTTTAAGAGCAGTTTTGAAAATCGTTTTTTCTTCACACAAAAAACATGAATCGTATTTTCGATCGCATTTCTAAACCATTTATCGGAATGAGGCATATAATATGGCGTTCGAAAGCTGCTGCAAAACCGCTCCTTCCACATATTGAAAGTTTTCTCTAATTCCCTATGGTTAAAGAGTAATTTGAAAAAATGTATAATTTCGTAAACTGAACAGCTGAGTTAGTTTTTTCGATGTCATTTCTAAACGGCTAATCCAATGGAGGCATATGATATGGTGTTGGAAAGCTTATGAAAATGTGCTACTTTTTCATCTTGAAAGTTTTTTTTTCTAATTTTGAATGGTTTAAGAGTAATTTGGAAAATGGTCCAAGTCCTACCGAGTTCGTATTTTCGAGTAATTTTTTAACCGTGCGTCGAATGCAGCAAATGATATGGCGTTGGAAAGCTTGAACAAATGCGAAACTTTTTGGTATGTATTGTTTCTCCTAATTCTTTATGGTTTTAAGTCAGTTTCAAAAATGGAGAAAAACATATTTTCGCCGTAATTTCTACAAACTTTATCGGAATTGGGCAAATAATATACCATTGAAAAGCTACGTAAAATACGAAACTTTTTCATGTTGATGGTTTTCTCTTATTCCTAGCCGTTTTCAAGTAATTTCGAAAATGGTAGGATCGTTCGTTCTGCCTCTATCGTGAAACAGATTCTTCGAAAATGCACTGCGTGAAGAACCGGAACTTCTCGGTGCGTGTTCCTGAACTTCACTCTGTTTTTCACGTGATTTTTTTGCTAATAGATCTTCATCCACTGCTCGTAGCTCTCCATCCACTCACGGGAATTGAGCGGGTGATATACCGATGGAAAGCTGCTGTAAACATGCAACTTTCCCGTATTAATCGTTTTTCATACTCGCGACGATTTTAAAAGTTTTTCATTTGAAATTCATTTTCTGTAGTAGTTGAACTTCCTGCTATTTTCACGTTGAACTTCTATGACGTATTTTCGTTTGTAATTTTCTCATCTGTTCGTCAATGTTACACAAATGATATTTCTTTTGTACAAACCTCTCTCACAATTTTTTTAACTTTCTCCGACAGAGGACTTGAATTTACACAAATAATATTCCTGCCGTTTTGAGGTAAATTAGAAAAATAGCGAGATCATGATTTCTGCGTTCATCGCGAACGAAAATGCACTGCGTGAAGTAGTAGAGCTTCTGGGGCATGTCTGTTTAAACTTCACTTTGTTTTTGAAGTGCTACCTTTTGCACTGCATGAAGTAGTTGAACTTCTGGGGCATGTCTGTTTGAACTTCACTCTGTTTCACTTTATTGTATTTTTCTTATATGAAACACACACCATGTAGTACGTGAACTTTCGGTTGTTATCACGTTGAACTTCTCTCTGCTTTGAGAGAGTTATTTTAAAACACAAAAAACAACATATTTTTTATGTATTTTGGACATCTAAATACACGGTGAACCTCTCTCACAAGAATTTTTTAACTTTTCCTCGCTAAGCACTTGAACTTCTAGCAACCATTTTTTTCATTTATGAGTTGTTTTTAAAAGTGCAAAAAATGGCGTTGTGTTTTTTATTTTTTGAATGGGTAAATCCTAGGTTTTAATAAACTACGAACTTCTCTGTTGTTTCAATTTGAACTTCAACTTTTTATATTTTTGAGTAAAGAATTGTATTGGATTTTTATATGGAAAAACTCGAACTTGGAAATACAAGGTGAACCTCTCTCGTAAGAATTTTTGAACTTCCCCGGACAGAGCACTTGAACTTCTTTCAACAAACCTTTTAAGCTTTTATTTTTCTATACTTTTTATTCTCATTTGAAATGCATCCCTTGCAGTACTTGAACTTCCCACTGTTTTCACTATGAAATTCTGTCACGTTTTTGTGTATACATCAAATTACACACAATTGAAGGTCGGACATCAATTTTTGCCATTTTAACACATGTAATTGGAGGTCGGATGTCCCGGGATATAAATTCTGAACCATGCACGAAGGAGCACGTGCACTTCTAGCAACAAATCTGAGTTTTTTATATACTTCAAACTTCTATGTTATTTTAATTTGAACTTCTTAGCCTTATTCTTAGAAATAAATATGTTTTTAAATAAGCATCAAACATTTTTTTTTAAAATTGCACTTCACAATTTTATCTTGCTTAGAGACGGTAATAATTTGAGTTTCCCGTATACGTCAACTTCTCATTTATTTTAATTTGAACTTCATCATTTTATTATGCGAAACTTTTAACCCTAGTTTTTTTAATAAACATCGAACCATGTCGTTATTTTATTTTGAACTTTTGTTTTTTTAAAACAAGAAAATAATTTGAGACTTTAGTTTTTCCTTTTTTTTAATTTCAATTTGTTCATTTTATTATTTTGTAACGATAAAACATCCAAGTTTTTTAACCTTCGAACTTCTCTTTTCTTTTACATTGAACTTCTTAGAAAAATATGGTTTTAAATAAGCTAATAATTTTCTAGGTCTTTATATTTGAACTTCATGGTTTTTTGACCTTCTCGGTTATTTCAAATTAATCTTCTAGCATTTTCAAATTTGAACTTCCATGTTTTTTTGACCTTCTCAGATATTTCAAGTTTTCTAGTTTTTTTTCTAAAAATCTATTTTTATAAACTTTTTTTGAACTACTCTGTTATTTGAGTTGGCCTTCTCTCTTATTTTTAGAAATGAGGAAAATCTAACTTTTAAATAAATTGGTTATTTTTTAGAAACGAGAAAAATCAAAAAAATTAATGAGCATAACTACTCTGTTATTTTTAATTTGACCTTGGTTTTATCGTTTAGAAATAGGGAAAATCTATTTCTTTATATAGACATCGAACTAATGTGTTATTTAAATTTGAAGTTCTTAGTTTTGTATTTTATAGATGAAAAAATGGATTACTATTGAATTTACCTTTTCACATTGTAAATATTGTTTCCATATGTTTCAACCAAAAATATCTAAGCTTCTACATTTAAACTCGTCATATGAGCAAACGCCGAAAATAACACAATCATCTTTTTCCATGATTTTTGTGAACTTTACTGTTGTTTTATTTTTTTAGTGAACTTTACTGTTGTTTTATTTTCTATCTTTTTAGTACAAATTGAACTGCACAAGTTCGTATGGTGAACTTTTGTATTTTTAATAAACACAACAAAATTCTACAAACAATTCTTTATACAAATACCCAACATTTGATAAATGTCATTTTTGGGGCTCACACAGCAACTCACGCCCACACAACAGAAACTAAACTGCTCCAATGCGTGCGCCACGAGATTCTGTCATCCTCGCTGATGGGGGACAGGGAGCGACGACGGGAGCCCGCACGGGGGACTTCTGTTGATGTGATCGTGGGAGGCACAAACTACATCGACCGGAGAAGGGATTTTGCAGGGCGCCCTTCGGCACTGGCGCTGGGGGCAACTGGGATGGTGGTAGCACAGGTAGGGGATGGGGCGGGGTGATGCAGCAGTAGGGACAGATGGCTCGCCGGTCGACAAGATCGTCGAAGTTGTGCTCGGGGGATGGAGGAGGAACAAGAGGGAGCAAGGCGTCATCGGCGCAGCGTGGTCGAGGACGGAGGGGCTCGCCCGAGAAGCACCACCTCTCACGCGTGAGAAACGGCGGATCCAGTTCGCTGGGCTCGGTAGCAGTCGCAGGCCAACCCGCCGGTGATGCAGAGCAGTCCACTGTGATGGTTGGGCGCAGTCCGCGGTGACCATAATGCCCGCAAAGGTCATCCCTGGACAAGTCCGGTCGGGATCCCGCCGGATCCATGCGCACCGGCGCTCACGGAGGGCGGTAGTTGCTGTGGCGGCGCGTGGGATGGTGGCGGCGTGATGTTGGTGGTGAAGGGGTCGCGCTGGGCGGTGGAGACGCCTACGCGCAGGGTGCTGGCGGGGTCCGAGGCCGCGCTGACAAATTGGGATTGGGGGTTTCCTGGGGCGGCAGCGCCTTCAATTGCTGGGGCGACAGCGGCGGCGGGCGGGGTCAGGGGCGGGGGGGGTGTTCGGCGGTGGCGGTGTGCGGGGTCTGGGCGTAGGCGGCGATGCGAGGGGTCGGGGGCGGCGATGCGAGGGGTCGGGGGCGGCGATGCGAGGGGTCGGGGGCGGCGGCGGATTAGTCGGTGTCCAGGGAAGGGCGAGAGGTGGGGGATGATTTGTCGGGATTTTTTTACGTGATCTCAGGAACAGCAAATCGCCCCTATATAGCGCTCTGTGATCCAAATAGTTATTCTAATCCTAGGATTAGAATAGTGCCACAACAACGATTGTTAGCCGTGTGCGGCGCCCCCCTCCATAGTTTACGCCTCCGGTCATATTGTCGTAGTGCTTAGGCGAAGCCCTGCGTAGATCACTTCACCATCACCGTCATCACGCTGTTGTGTTGACAAAACTCTCCCTTGACACTTTGCTGGATCAAGAGTTCGAGGGACGTCATCGAGCTGAACGTGTGCAGAACTCGGAGGTGTCGTACGTTCGGTGCTTGATCGGTCAAAATGAGAAGAAGTTCGACTACATCAAACGCATTGTCAAACGCTTCCGCTTTCGGTCTACGTGGGTACATGGACACACTCTCCCCCTCTCGTTGCTATGCATCTCCTAGATAGATCTTGCGTAAGCGTAGAATTTTTTTGAAATTGCATGCTACTTTCCCAAAAGTGTCCTTGTGTGGCACCCCTCCCCATGTATATATAGGTGGGAGGGGAGAGGGAGGCACCCAGGGCAGCCAGGGCGCCGGCCCTAGGGCTCCTGTCCTCCTGCACCCCCCTTTCCTTGTATGGACAAGGGGAAAAGGAAAGAGGGGGAGAGGGGAGGAAGTGGAAGTCCAAGTCCACACTTTCCTTTCCTTCTCCCTTTCCTTTCCCTCCCCATAGGGCCGGCCCCTATAGAGGGTGCACCAGCCCCTTGTGGGCTTGTGTGTTCTCTCACTTGTCCCATAAGGCCCATAACTTTGCCGGGGATGCCCGAAACTCCTTTCGGTGACACGATAATTACCTGGTACCCTCTGAAACACTTCCGGTGTCCGAGTACCATCGTCATATATATAAATCTTTACCTCTCGACCATTTCGAGACTCCTCGTCATGTCCGTGATCTCATTCAGGACTTCTAACAACATTCGGTCGCCAAATCATATAACTCATATAACACTATATCGTCAATGAACGTTAAGCGTGCGGATCTTACGGGTTCGAGAACTATGTAGACATGACCGAGACACCTCTCCGATTAATAACCAATAGCGGAACCTGGATGCCCATATTGGCTCCTACATATTCTACGAATATCTTTATCGGTCGAACCGTTATGACAACATACGTAATTCCCTTTGTCCATCGGTATGTTACTTGCCCGAGATTCGATCGTCGGTATCTTCATACCTAGTTCAATCTCATTACCGGAAAGTCTCTTTACTTGTTCTGTAACACATCATCCGTAACTAATTCCTTAGTCATTTGCTTGCAAGCTTATGATGTGTATTACCGAGAGGGCCCAGAGATACCTCTTCGATACTCGGAGTGACAAATCATAATCTCGATCTATGCCAACTCAACAAACACCTTCGGAGATACCTGTAGAGCATATTTATGACCACCCAGTTACGTTGTGACGTTTGATAGTACACAAGGTATTCCTCCAGTATCCGGGAGTTGCATAATCTCATAGTCGGAGGAATATGTATTTGACATGAAGAAAGCAATAGCAATAAACTGAACGATCAATATGCTAAGCTAACGGATGGGTCTTGTCCATCACATCATTCTCCTAATGATGTGATCTCGTTATCAAATGACAAGACATGTCTATGGTTAGGAAACCTTAACCATCTTCGATCAACGACCTAGTCTAGTAGAGGCTTACTAGGGACACGGTATTTGTTTATGTATTCACACATGTATTTAAGTTTCCGATCAATACAATTCTAGCATTAATAATAAACCTTTATCATGAATAAGGAAATATAAAATAACAACTTTATTATTGCCTCTAGGACATATTTCCTTCAGAAAATGACCCTAGTCATAATCCTAATAGGTAGTGGGCTTTTGCACCTCTTTGGGCTGCCTAAAAGTCTTCAAATGATCATCTCCTCATAGCCCACATAGGAGGATATCCCAATGAATTTAGTATCTAATTTTTACTTTGGAGTTTGAAAAAATTAAGTCAATTTTAAACAATATTAATATGAAGAAGCACCCAATATGAGCAAGAGCACAAGGGCAGGTGCTTGGTACAAATCAGTGTCAATCACTACCGCATCAAAAGCTACAATGTGTCGATTGATTCAAGGCTGGTACCGTGAACAGCTAAGGGCCAAAACACTCAGATATGCAATGACATTCACGCTCCGTTTGTATGTATGTATTGAGAGCCTCTGAACTACATTGGGTCTAATACCAAATCAGTGTTGTTTCGGAAATATGCTACAATACCAAATCTATTGTTTGCTTGCACATGAAATTCAACAAAGGAGGCAATACCAATTTCACGTCTGGATGTTCTGTTGATGAATTGGGTATCGACAAAAAGAATTGGGATTCAGGCAGGGGCAACAGTTGCGAGCGGGAGAGGAGGGGCAGCGGTGGCGAGCACCGAGCAGGAAACGATTAGCGGAGATGATGGCGAGCGGGGAGAGGAAGAACCGTCGTGGTCGAGCTCCTAGAGGTCACTCCTTTGTCGTTGTTTCTTTTTCACTGTGAGCAAGCCGGTATGTATGTTGAGCAAGCCGGTATGTATGTTTCACGGGGCGAGCGATTTCAAGAGGAAAATGTTGGTCTGGAGCTTGGTATCGTGGAGAGAAATCACTCTCGGTATTGAATCCGTTTCCAGGAAGTGTCTTAATTCCTTATATATTTTTTAGGAAATATAGGATTTGTTAGATAAGGCTTAATTCCCCAAAACCCCAAAAAATCCCTCAAATATGACTTTTAGGGGATCTGCTAGAGATGCTCTCTGTATCGTTCCAATTTTATATGTTCCTGAAGGGACTGCTAGAGATGCTCTAACGATGTCAAATTTACAAGCTGGTTCAACCAGTCCTCGATTCACAGTCTCTAAGCCGCAGTTCCCGGAGCAACGCTGAAGATGCTGCCCACAGCTTCTTGGCTATCTCGATGTCATAGGACAGCACGGAAGACCTGATGGTTCTTCCCTTCCCTCCAAAAAAATACTTCCCAGATGCTTCCTGCGATATAACAACTAAAACTCAGAGATGGTACTAGACGTTGATGCATCTTTTTTTTCATTGCGAAATGGCAGAAGCTTTGAGAGGGTTTTGACAGGAAGGTTACCCGCGGCGCCAAGGCTGCGTCAAGGACAGCATCAATCCCCGTATCTGGCTGCTGTAGGAGATTCAGGGTGCGCAGAATAAAGAACGCGAACCGAGAAAGGCATGGAGGGAGCTCCCGCATGATGCGTGTTTCTACCACACCTGGATCCGCAGCCCTATAAGCATGAAATTTAAGACTTTAAACACGAGAATAAACAAACTCAAATGATAAAACAACTAAAAGGGCTTAAGGTGCATAGCACGACAGAGAGATGAGCCTTCGAAATCCATCCTTGTACCAAAGATAATTAACGAGTTTCGGTAAAAAGGAAAAGACAACAGAACTACAGAAGAACATAATTTTGCAAGGACTTTGACATTTGGGTCAGACATGTTTTAGTAGAGGTTTACTTGGTGGGCAATGGGCAAAAAGCGCTGCTACACATCTCATCATGTGAATCAAATACGACTGCATGAAGAATAAATGGAAGGGGAAAACACACGACAGGACTAAATGGCACATACATGACAGAGATACCAGAAGAGATGTGAAGTTGTCGATGAAGTTCATATGAGAACATAAGTAAACAAACTGCAATGGGAAAAAATGAGACAGATAGATTCTGTAGATAAGAGCTGCATGAAGTGAATACTAAAGCAAGAGGCGTACATTTGGTATACTCGTAAGTACTAGCTAAGGGGTAACTTCCCCCAACTGAATGCTGACCAAACTTCACTCCTTGCAGTGCCTCCTCGGACACATCAATTTCTGACACTGGAGATATAATAATTGCACGTGTTAATCAAAGAGAATGTGTACGGGGAGAGGGAAACTGTTAGAATGGTGGTACGATGTGACCAGCTGCAAGAGCAAATAGTACACATAGTATACCAGATTCAAAATAGACGCAACAGGGAAATATGTGGTCCACTACATTTTGGCAATGGAGCTACTACAACCAAGAAATCCATAGGGAGTGGCAACATAATTCAACAGATAGATGCAAACAAAATAAACAGATAGGTGGGCTTGGCATGCACTCACGCACCTAGACACCTGACCAATGTCCAGTTCTATGTCAGATAGATGCAAACTAATATATGAAATACAAAAATTTACATAATGTGGCAATGTCCGCAACAATAGTTCAAAATAGGTTGAGAAAAAGTTCGTACAGTTGGTGTACTATATACAATAGGAAAAACTTCAAACTTACCACATCTGTGTGTGAAAGATGTTAGATTAACCACCCGGGAAGGTACCGGGCTGTTCTTCAGCAGTGGTAAAAGAATGCTGGTCAGGATAAATGGACCAATGTAGTTTGTCTGCATCACTCTGAAAGTCACATACATTAAGGTTCACTTAGAGAATTGGCTAGATAAAAGAAAGCATAATGCTGATATTAAGAGAACATGTGGTTTGAAGCCACATAATTCTTTCACAAGAATAATTCCAAGGAAAGCACGTACTCATCAATCCCATCCTCAGTAACTCTGTGTGATTTTGCAAGCATCCCAGCATTATTAATCAAAAGCTGAATGGAAGGCTCCAGATTCGAATCCCGAATCCACTGATTGAGCGAAGCTTCAAACTTCTTAATTGACCTGTGGGATGACAAGTCCACTTGAAAGGCTTCAAGACAGGCATCCGGCTGTTGCCTATGAATTTCTTTAGCAGTCTGGTTTTACATAGAGTGCAGCAGTGATGATAATGGCAAACAGAAGCAAACAGACACCCAACCGAAGCGGCAAACAATACCTCACTCAGCAATTGCGCAGAACGCCCAGCTGAGGCAAAATAGAACATGTATCATTTTAGTCCGCTGAATACAAGTCCCACAGCAAGGACAAAATAAAGAATGAACATGAACCTAATCGAGAATTCAAGATGCAGCAGAGAATCAATTTATCTGTAGAGCAGGTGGTGAATAATGACATGAAACATGACATCCGCGTTTGCAGATTCATCGAATGTCAGATATATAGCGTTCAACAAAGGGCACTCTATTTTGCACGAGACCAGGCGCGCCAAGTGCTCGACGAAATGCCCGCACGAGCACGACAAGACACGCGCGACTCACCGAGCACGACATGGTATCCCTCCCGTGCCAGCGCCGCCGCAGCCGCCCGGCCGAGCCCCGACGTCGCCTGCGAGCACGCGCCATGGACGGAGCACCGTGAGAAGGCCGCGCACCATGGAAAACAGTACAGTAAAATACGATAAAATAGGCGGGCGTGACTGGTAGGGCAGTTCCAGATTACCCCGGTGACCACGCAGATGGGACGGCCGCCGCGACCTACGTCTTCCCGGCGGCGAGGGGCGGCGGTCCGGCCACGGAGGAAGAGGAGGAGGTAGGAGTAGAGGAGGGAGAGGGTCCACAGGACGCCCATGCGCCAGAACTGGGGCGAGCAGACCATGCGGAGCGCGTCGCGGTCCATGGCGGGGCGGCGGGTCTGGCGATGGCGGCGTCGTGGACCCGTGGACCCGGAGTCACTGCGTCAACTCAAACGAACGGCTGGATCCTTGCTGGAAGCTGCGGGGAGCGAGTTGGCAAACTGCCTGGTCCAGACATCCAAACCGTGTTTTCTTATTTTGAATACATGTTTTGTTGAGTCTACGTTTTTCTCAGGCCCAGACATCCAACCAAACACATTTTTCTAATACTTCCACTCGAAAACAAATTGTGCGCTAGAAACATGCAGCGTTTCTGACCAAAATTTTACACAGACATGTTAGTATCTTCCTAATAAACATTCATGGCAAATCTTTTTTTTAGACAAAGCTAAGCTTTATTGATCATAATCCATATGGAGTGGGATACAATTCGGATTATGAGGCTTAGCCAACTACATGTGGCGCCTCGCACCGAGAGAGAGTGCATGCTTAGCTAAACTATGAGCTTCACCGTTTGAATGACATGTCATGATGGGAATGGACGAACGTTACTCATTGGGACACTGATCCGGCCCATAATTTCAAGGTCGATGACTTCTAGGTCTGCTTCACAAAAAAAATTGGGCTAGGGGAGCCGGTCACCGTCAGCCCACCGAAACAAGCGGGTCAATCCAAATTTAGTTGCTCAAAGTTATAGCCTACGCAAGCGGGAGCTACATGCACTGGGGCTGCCCTTTAAAGTTATAGCCTGCGCCCTGCGGTTACAATGCATATAAATTTGCAAGATTGTTACCCTTGTGCTTATATGAAAACTTTAAATTATTGCGGTTACAACACCTAATCCCTATAAACACATCCAAAAAACTAAGCCAACAAGTCTTGAGGTTGACAAAGTCATCATGGACACCTCGCTATCGACAAGAACATCACCTCCCACTGAATGAATATTCCACCATTATGAGGCACCAAAGCGTAAAAACCTAGGGTTTGAACCCTGATAGTACTGCCCTACTGATCAACCAACCACATGTTGGTTCTCCTTAACCAAGAACATCTACAACACAGAGTTTTACAAACAGGAGAGCGAGGAGCCAAGAACCAATGAAATGCCAAAACGCAGTGCATTGCATACAGCAAGCTAAAACGAGCGCCAAACGAACGGGGCCATGCCAACACAAAACACATAACTTATTCACAAAGATGAATGGATATACCTGTTGCAAACTAGTAAAACGGAATCGAGATATATCTGTTACAAACACGGGCGCACAAAGGCTAACATCAGCAAAAGAACTGGGTCAGAGAAACATGTATACAAATAATAATCAACAAATACCCCCACCCTCCAAAAAAGGGTGAGAAAAGAAAAACAAAACCCCCTCCCCTCTGTGGAACCTTTACAATGGTGTTACTCGCAGGGTCGTGCCATACCCAATACATTATCCCGAGCAAATATCTGTTGTGATAGATAGCGGCGGCGGCTGGAAATGTACAACCTGTGTGTCATGAGCTGTCATCCCATGCGTCAAAGCTTCTTGGGAAGGCCATAGGTTTTCTTGAGGAACCTTGTAGCCGCCTCCTCGTGCCGGTAGCACAGGACCCGCAGGACCGTGTTCGCATCATTTGGACTCCAGTGGCCTGTAGTCGTTGGCATCGGCAACTTGCCCCTGGAGGCAGTTCGGCTTTGATCCGAATCGGCAATCAGTCGTTTGAACCGCTCGATGAGGCCTTCCGAGTCTGTTCGTAGGAGGGGCAGGACATTCTTTACCTGGGAGGACGCCTTGTCGACCAGCTCCTCCGGCAAACCATCTCCGTCGGCCAGAAACAGGTCTCTGAGGGACCTGAAGTCGCCCTCTATTATCTGAGAGTCCTGCCGGGTAAAAGCACGCAGAGGCCCACCAGCAAGGATAACCAGCAAGAAGCCGTCGAATGTGGCTTTCATCAATGCCGTTATGGCACGGTTCCGCACCTTGATGTGCACCGTACCTGATATTGTCTCCAGGATAGGATCAAGCTCTCTCAACAATAAGTCCACCCTGCTCGATGCAATATCACCGATGTAGAGGGTGTCCCACAGAATATGGCCCAAGTCGAAAAAGGTGACCTTGTAAGCAGTCGTCTCACACAAGTGTTGTATACCTTCTTGACAGGCCGCCTGACAAAGTTCAAACTTGAACTCCAATCCATTAGTAATATCTGCCTGAGCTGACTCGACGTTCCGCAAGCATGTTTTAATCTTCTTCTCTAGGTTCTCCAGCTCGCTTCGGATGTACTGAAGTGTATTCAGGCGCACACAAAGTTGAGGAAGGCCCAAGGGGTCAGTTCCATTGGTTGCTCCATTCTGTGGTCCTCGATGCTGTGGATTCTGTGGCTTCTCCTTTTTCTTGAATAGTAGTTTAGAGCCAACCTCACATCGTGTTAGTGGAGGCAGTTCGGGCATAAAAGAACTCCTTGACCCTGTAATTAAATCAGAGGGAAATTTTACTCAGCATCCAAACACCAAGTTACAGAAAACGATTCCATCTTTTGTGTACGTAGTACTTACCACAGCCAGATTTTGCTTTAGACACATAAAGCTGTAAGCTTCTATCCAGACCTGCTGTCAGATCAGGAAGAAGAGCTGGATGCATTGGTATGGGCAATTCGAAAAATGCATCCAGTGTTTCCCCAATAATCCGAAGCATCTCCACAGACGAGGGAGCAAAGTTATCTCTGTTGGCACCTGGACTCCATGTCTGCATAGAAGATATTGCCAGGCTTAGTGGAACAGAAAACTTAGACTAGGCACATGTTTTAAGCTAAACCTAACAGAACTGCTACTGTGAAAATTGTTTCTATAGAGCAACAAATTGTGTTGGCATAATCCTCACATAGGGATCGTTCAGACTCAAGACGCATGAGTCAATATATTGCTTGGGTTTGTACACACAGCTCTTATTGTGCCAACTAGACGGAACAAAACTAATATGGTGGCATGATTTTATTTTATTTTTGACAGCGAACTGAAAACTAGCCACATGAACACTAGCCATATGCAGATATAGAGTAACTTAATCTTGCAAGCCATAACATCATGCAACATCAAGTACTAAACTATGAAGGTTTCTATTTATACTGGGAAAATAAGACATGGCAGTAAAGCAAAATAACAGCACCTCTTGCTTCAGATTCCGGTCAACCCATCCCTTGAGTCTATCCACCCTTTCTTTTATCCACAGTTTCACAAGATTAGCAATTGCATTTTCAGCTTCATATGGTGGCATCTCTCTGATTAATGACTTGCCTCCATCATCACTATCCACAGAATCTTCGACAGCAATATTAACGAGATCCTTTTCTAATTTGTCTGCAGACTTGAGCACTTGAACTGTCTCCGGGGTTAACTCTGTAAGCCCAGCTATGAACTGCTTCAGCTCACTTCCATAACATGAATGAAGCGTTGCAACAGCAACACCTGAAGCGAGGGGATGCCATGTCTTCAATATTGGACTGTACAGATTTTTCTCCTTAATTGCTAGGTCACCAATGTCCTTTGCAAGGATAGACATAACTGGGGTAGGGTTCCTTGATGATCGCTTTGAATCTGCTTCTTCCATTCTCTGTACAGGTGAAAGGTGTGTCACATACATTTCTGTAAGATTTGCAGCTCAAATTGTCTAGTAAGAAAAGATTATTAAATGTACTGTTTGGGTTTCAGCAAAATAATTTCTTGGGGATTAGGTACCAGGAATGTACTTCTAAAAGTTTTGTTGCCAAAATAGCACTAGCATGAACAGTGACGCGGTTGACATAATCAAAATAATTAATGAAGCAACTGGACATTTTCAGCAAACGAGGTAAAGGCATAGTTTTCAGCGGAAGGGGACTTACTTGAGCAAAAGCTGTACGGAGTGAAGACCTTACATATGTTTCTATCCTACTTCGAGCTACATCAGTCTCTTCTTTCCTCCTACGGCGGTATTCATGGGATATATCTTCAACAAGCACCTTTGCAGCTGTCACTCCAATTGAGACAATACCTTGCATGGACTCGATGTTACTTGTATTAAATGTTTCATGGTACGCCAGAAGTCTTTTTTCTGTCCAGCCCATTATCGAGCTTAATGTTGAACTCAATACTTTACAGTAATTTGGATCCTTGGTGGTTTTGGCATCCTTTGCAACTTCAACCAACTGATTCTCAGCAGCAGAAAGCAGCTCGATATCAACTTGGCCTGACATAACAAAATGATTGAACAGTGCCCAAGCGAAGCAAAGATTATGAAGCATCTGGTTAATTCCAAGAATAACCCAAGTCTTCTTCAAGAGCTCAATCACCTCATCAATCTCGTCAACCACAGTGCTATCATCACTATCAAAGCAAGCTTCTACCAACATTTGGTAAAGATGGAGATTCAAGGGGAAACCATCTGCCCAGTGGCATCCATCAGAAGTTCCATCATGGGACCTTCCAGCAAGGGACGTGACAGCAGTGCGTAAGACCTGCATTGACTCTGAGTTTTTCCCAGTTTCAAGTGGCCTATCATATGCTCCACGTATGATTTGCTTCAGCCGTTGTGCAGAACTGTCTGATTTGTTCAGCGGAACAAACGGGTGAACAAGCAAACCAGCCTCAATAAGCTTTAAGTTCCTGCCCTGCCATGCCTCGTGTTCTTGAAGATCAGGGAAATCTGATGCCTTGAACTGCTGCAGGAATTCCAAGGGTAAAACCATAGCTTCCGCGCGCCTGCCAAGCTGCCAAGAAAATTGGAGTTCAAAGTAAGTATACACAAGTTCTACATGACTACAGAAATGGACATTAATTTCATCAATGTTTACATGGATTTAGTAGGACCATCAAAACAATAGAGACTCCACTATCTTAGCTAAAAAATCTTATCTGAATTTATTCTCTACAGGAATGTGAAGCAGCAGATGACATACTATTAGGTTGTATACATACATATATAGACATAAAGTTCATGTTTAGCATGTTGACATCAACCTGAAGTCCAAAACAAGCATTCCAAAGAAGTTCACCGAGATGGATGTGAGCACTAAAGAAGATGTTAGTGTGTGCAACGGTTCACATGTTCATGAATCAACCAAGCAAAAAAATGTCAGAAGCATTGCTAGAAATGCATCCATTAAACCAAAGTTCTACAGCTAAAGCTACACTGCTAATGCATTGCCAGAATGCCAATACAATTCAAGTTGCCAAGGAAGCTCAAGGTGTAGTTTGTATCAAGAAAACCCAGTCATAATTACACCCTCTTATTCAGCCAATCCAATGACACTTCATTTTCTTTAACCTACTCCACAAGTCCTAACGCACACCTCTGCACTCACAGAAATGCTCATGGATGCAGTCAAATTCATTGTCATGAGTCATTATACTGTCTCCATTCCTTGCAAGAACGGCGAAAGAGGAGGCTTATTTGTTTCTTGTTGGCGCAAGAGCAAAATGCAATTTTGCAGTGGCATGTCAAGTTAATAACTTGTTGGAACTGACATAAGTAATAGCTCACCCCAAACATTTTTTCCCTCGATCTTCTAAAAGCAAATGATAGTTCAGCAAGTTGTTAGAAGTTCTATTGTATATCATCAACTTCTTATCCTCATTGATGCAATTAATATACACTGCTCTTTGCATGGTGGACTGGATTAGCATCCATGTCATTGATTTCTCCACTTTTGTGGTATATTTTCCCATTTCCTCCCCTTACTTCCACAGCACTTCGTCACTGAAGCAAAACCCGGTATCAAGATAAGAATCATGCAACTTACCACGGTTTCTGGTTCCCACTAATTATATAATTAAAAATCCTATTATATAATCAATGGTACGATCAAATGATGCACGGGAAAGTGAATTATTCCATTTCAGCCGACAATTATGAGATTCAAGCTAAAAAAAAGGAAAGAAAACTATTTTCACACCCCTCGAGAAAAGGCTCGCACACTCGCCAGTTTTCAGGTAAATTTGAACTTTATCGAGCCCTCCAACTAACTGCGAAGAACACTAACTAAACTAGTAGAACCAAAGCGAAGATCAAATTTTCTATGCTTTTGCCGCGGCACGCTGAACCCACCCCAGATCTACCACAATCTGCCGACACGGAATTCAAGCAAGCACGAAAATGGCGATCAAATGAGCAAACTTTAAGCTGCATTTCAGCTCGAATCCCACGGATTGACGCGCTAACAACCGCAACCAACTGAGAGATCCTACCTGACCCGCGGCGATGCGGAGGAGGCCCCTCCGGATCCTGGCGTCGGCGGGCTCCGACACGCGCATCTGCGCCCGCATCAGCTCCCCGACCGTCGCCGGCCGCCGCGGGGCCGCCTTGACCCCGGCGCCGCCGCTCCCCGGGCTGCCCCCCTTGGACGAGGCCGAGGACTTGAGCCCGAGCGCCTTCTTCATCTTGCTGGCGGCGGCCGAGGTGAGCGAGCGCTGGAGCGAGGAGGAGGAGCTGTTGGCGGAGGACGCCGAGGAGGCCGAGGCCGGGGAGGCGGGGCCCGCCTGGGGGATGTAGGTGAGGGGCTTGCCGCCGGTGGTGCGGGACGCGGCGACGAGGACCTCGTAGGCGGTCTCGCGGAGCTCGGCCGGGGAGAGCTGCACGCCGAGGTCGGGGAACGGCGACGGGAGCGCGGAGGCGGCGGGCGACGCGGCCGGGGGCGCGAAGCCATTGGAGGAGGAGGAGGCGGAGTCGCGGCGGGGGTCGCGGAACAGGCGGGCCATCGCGTCGGCAGCGGCGGCGGTCGGCAGGGCAGCTTGCCTCTCGCTCTCTCTCTCTCTCTAGCTGGTGGGGGGAGAGAGAAAGGGAGGGAGGTGGGGGTGTGTATGCGCGTGCCGCTTTTGCTCTCCAGCCCAGGGATGGATGATGAGGAGAGAGAAAGTGAAGAGACACCCATGGTGAATTGCTAGATGTACCACGATTTTACCTCGGTTATTATACATGTTGTTCTACAAAGTTAGTGTAGTAAGCTGTGTAACTTCGAAAATTAAAACGTTTTAAAAATTAATTCTACATTTAAAAATAGATTTTTCATGAAAATGATTTAATTTTTTAATAATATATGCAAGTGACATTTACCTGACCAGATGTCCAAAACGACATGTAGGAGTATTTACGAATAGCGGGAGTACCTTTTATTACTATGTGCACTCATGTGAACCATAAGTGTATGAGTTTGTGGGTTTCATTTGATGTGAATGGTAATTCTATTTCTCATTCGAGGGCTCAGTAATAAAATTGGACCCTTGTAAATTTGACTATTGAGTATATTGTTTACCCTTAGGACTCCCTTTTTTTATAGTGTTAGAAATATGTCGTGTGGCATCTGCATAAATGATATATTTTCTCTTTTTTGCGGGGAATAAAATAATATTTTCATTCTAAGTAGTAAAGTACTTTGCAAAAGCAAAAGTAATCTCAGGTCGCCTTTAATTAGAAGAAAAGAAGGTGTTACAAACCAGGTGAGCATCTAAGACATATTAGCCACATATATTAAAATATGAGGTTTACAAAA
>NC_041388.1:334816504-334866810 GCF_002162155.2 Triticum dicoccoides
GTGTCAAATTCTGATGTGGGCCCAAATTTGGTTGGTTTGTATGCATTGGATTATATTGTATTGTATATGTGGTTTCAATTTTTTGTAGTTGGTGTTTCCAATGCTTGAAATATGGTTAGGAATTTTAGTACAAAATTACAAAGTATTAGCCTAATTAATTTGATGCCAAAAACTAACAAAATTTTGCTTTTGCCACGGGAGTGACAATTATGATGTCAAAAACTAAGAATGACAAAAGTGAAATGTCAAAAATCTAGAGTGGCATAAGAAAAATTGGCAAAATCTAGAGTGTCAAAAACAAAATTCTGCCATCTCTGAAATTTTGTCATTTTTGGCAACTTTTGGTTTTGCCTCTCTGAAGTCGGGATTTGTTGCACGCATTACCTCAACCTAAAAAGCTTCAAATTTATTGCAGCTCTGGTCAAATGAACCATGCCGAGTAAATGTGCTATTCGGGGTAGATCAATCGCACTTGAGCGGCTATGTGAGTAGGTAAGGCAAACCCTATACGAGCATGCATTATTCCGGTGTACGTTTGTGATAGTAAACACTGCAAAATAGCCCCCTCCTCCACTGCCACCTTCATTACCGTACGTGTCAAGGCTAAGCAAAAGACTTTGTTGGGAGGAGCAGGAGCACTAGTTGTCGCCTACTAGTAATCGCATGGACCAGGTCCTCCGAAGACGCGTGTGCCCGCCCAGCTGTCTCGTGCGCCGAGTCCACGGGCATGCATCGATCAGCTGAGGTGCACTCTGCAATACGCGGCGCTTTTAACTGTAGCGCAAAAAACACTAGGAAAAAGGTGGGGGAATGGAGCCGTCGTTTTCAGGTGCAGTTTTCAGTTCTGGAAAACGACGAGCGGTTCAGACGAGCGTGAGTTTCACGCAACAAGTCAACACGCACAGGACTGTAGTTTTCGAATCATTCTCAACCTTGCAAACGCGCACTGAGCATCACCAGAGGCACTAAATAAGCCACGCGCTTGAAAAAAAGTTCTTTTAGCGCGCGATCGAATCGGCAGCTCCAACAGACACACAAAAATCACGTGCGCGATAAAAACCACTCCGCGCGCCGAACAGAACTGCAACGTGCGCTGCTTTTTTCGAGTGCCCGCTATCACGCGCTATACAGCGAATTGCCCGCAAGAATGTCCATGAACCGCCGGATCTGAAATATCCACTCGCGCGCGCCTTCCCCATCCTTACTCTCTGGCGACCCGTCGGCGCTTCCCCCCGTCGTTCCCCACCGCGCGCGTCGCTTCCTCCTCTTCCTTGGTGGTCGTCGCTGCTTCCTCCGCCGCGGCCACCCCTCGAGCGTCCCGTTCCGCCGACGAACAGCGCCCGGCGGGGGTTTGCAGCTCGGTGCCCACAAGGTGTTTGACAAAACGCTTGCTGCTTCTAACTTCATTTTTGTAGATGAATTCGGAGCATGTTGTTTGTAGTGTTAAATTTTAGTTTGAATTCAAATTTGTAGATGAGTGCATCCCACGATTCTTCCGATGAAGAATTTGATCTTCAAGAGGAGGAGGACCTTGCAATGGTCCTAGCTATGCACATCAACAGAAAGTTGAAGCGCGGTGGTTCGGTTTTTGGTCATCAGATGTGGAGGGAAATGAACGATGCCCACAACAGATTGATGAGGAACTATTTTGCGGAGAATCCCACATACCCCGTGTCCTACTTTCGGCGTCGTTTTAGGATGATCATCGAGTTGTTCAAACACATTACAGAGAGACTGGCGAGCCATGATCGGTTTTTTTAGCAAATGAGGAATGCCGTCGGAGAACTCGGGCATAACACCTTTCAAAAGGTGATCGCCACTTTGCGTATGTTGGCATATGGTATTCCGGCGGATCGAATCGTGCAAGTGTTTGGTCCGGAATTTTTTGAGAGCTCCCAATGCTGAAGATACCGCAAGGCTTTTGGAGATGAATAAAACTCGCGGGTTCCTTGGTATGCTTGGCTTAATAGATTGTATGCAAGAGTTGGAAGAACCGTCCTAAGGCATGGCACGGACAATTCCACAGCCAGAAAAAAGGTTCCACTATAATCTTTGAAGCGGTAGCCAATCAGGAGACTTGGATTTGGCATGCTTTTTTCGGAATGCCGGGATCTTTGAACGACATCAATGTTGTTCAACGGTCACCACTCATGAATAGGATTGCAAATGGTGAACTGCCACCAGTGCAGTTTGTAGCAAATGGTCATACATACAACTATGGCTACTATCTTGCGGATGGTATCTATCCAAGGTGGCAAACATTTATGAAGCCGTTGAAAAACTAGAAGGTAAGAAAAATGTTGATTTTCACAATGCTCAGGCGGCGGCTACGAAAGATGTGGAGAGAGCTTTTGGGATTTTGCAAGCTCAATTTGCTATTGTGAGAAGACCAGCTAGATTTTGTTGAAATGTCAGGGTGGGTCTAAGACCCATCTAACAATTTCTGGAAATCTCTAAGGGCCCATGTGGGTTTAATTGGCACTAGGTGTAGTGGGAAGTTTAATCTCACCCCAGAAGTTGGAGAGGAGTTGGACCTCCTTATAAGGGTTTCTCTTCCACATGCTATTGGAGCTTGAGAATAGAAGAGGCCCTCGCGCACTCCTCCTCCACCCGCCTCGCCACGCCATGCCTCGTCACGACGCACCACGGGTTACGGGAATGAGCTGAGCCGAGATCACACCTACGCGTTTATTTTTGCCAGTCAGTAACGGAGAGTTTAGTTTTCTAACAGTTGGGCCACGATCTAAGACGTCGGATCGTGGGTTGTCACGGACTCGGACGTGGGTCGAGCCCACATCTCTCCACGCGGATGCGTCTATATAAGTGGGAGGTGTCTCCTAACCCTAGCCGCCACTAACAGATCACATCTGCTTCGCGCGCACTGCCCACTGTCGTTCCTTTGTTGCTGCTGCCACCGGTGACTGCATCCCATCTGCCGCGTACGCGGTCGACGGGAGAGCAGGTCTCCGAAACCCGGCCTCTCCGGATCCTGTACGGCAGAGGGGCGAATAGGTTTTTCGGAAGCGACTATGCGACTTCTCGCCTTCGTTCGTCTACGTCCGCATCACCTTCATCATCACCATGTCTCAGTCCGATGCCGACCATCTCGCCACTGAGAAGCTCGAGGCCGACAAGAAGGTCGCCGCTGCTATCGCCACCGTCGCCGCGGCTTCTGCCTGGTCTACTGGAAGGTATAACACGTTTATCCCGCTCCTGATTATTTCCGCATTAGCAGTACTAGCATTACGTGTAGATGTGTCTACTATTTTCGTAGTACGTGCTTGTTTAGATTAGAATTAGTATGTCATTAATTCTGTCAATGCCATGCTAGTGATTTGTATGGATTAAATTAGTTGAAAAATTGCCTACTTATTCAACAATACAAAAACCTATTATGTGTAGGAATTTTTCGGCAAGTGACTTTGCCGCTGCACTAAAAACGGATAAGTTTACCGGTATGTACTTTAAGCGTTGGCAGACTAAGACCACTTTATGGCTCACGGCTATGAACATGTTTTGGGTCGTCGGTGTCTCCACAGGAACAAATTGCTCCTGGACAGGAGAAGGCGTTCAGCGAGGCCACCATCGTATTTCTATAAGCAGTTCTTAGCATGATCGGAGATAAATTGGTTGATGCATATTTACATGTGCATGTTATCAAGGACTTATGGGAGGCGCTCGAATCTAAATTCGGGGCCACCGACGCTGGGAGCGAGATGTATATTATAGAGCAGTTCCACGATTACAAGATGGTTGAGAACCGTCCTATATTGGAACAGGTTCATGAGATAATATGCATCGTTAAGGAGGTTGACCTTCTTAAGTGTGATTTATTGGGCAAGTTTGTCGCGGGTTGTATAATCGCTAAGCTCCCTAATTCGTGGAGAAACTTTGCTACCACTTTGAAACATCAGAGGCGTGAGTTCTCAGTAGAGGACGTCATCGGCCATCTGAGTGTTGAGCAGAACTCAAGGGCAAAGGACTCACACGGAAAAGGGGTTGAAGGAATTTATGTTGCCAACATGATGAACCAGAGGAACTTCAACTCCCACAAGCCCAAGGGAAAGAATGGTGTCCAACACAGTACCGACTTTAAGAAGAAGGGCAAGAAGACCTTCAAGAAGAACAAGAAGGACAAGGGATGCTTTACTTGTGGTTCGGTTAAACATTGGGCCAACAAGTGCCCAAACAAGTATAAGAAGCAAGAACAGGACTCCAAGTCTGTCAACATGATTGTGGGCAACAATGAGAATGGTGCATCTGGGTATGGTAATTTACTGTTTTTTTAGTGTTTCAGCCCACTGATTGGTGGGTGGACACAGGTGCGAGTGTTCATGTGTGTGCTGACATTTCATTGTTTTCTTCTTACAGGTCACAGGCCACAGGCATGTATTGATGGGGAATAGCGCGAGTGCTTCTGTTCATGGTGTTGGCACGGTTGATCTGAAGTTTACTTCGGGAAGGATCATGCAGCTGAAGAACGTGCAGCATGTCCCGCCATCAAGAAGAACCTCGTTAGTGTCTCCCTTCTATGTAGAGAAAGGTTTTGGTTGGTTTTCGAGTCTAATAAATTACTTGTTACTAAGTATGGACTATTTGTTGGAAAAGGTTATGAGAGCGGAGGGATGTTCCGCCTTTCCCTCGCAGATTTTTGTAATGAAGTCATGAACCATATTCATTCAAGTGTTAATTAATCTGAAGTTTGGCATTCGTGTCTTTGTCACATTAGTTTCGGTGTTATGACATGGCGAGCTAAGTTGAATTTAATCCCGAGTTTTACTTTAGCCAAAGGTTTTAAGTGCCTTTCATGTGTGCAAGCTAAGCAACCTCGCAAGCCTCACAAGGCTGCGGAGGAGAGACACTTGGCACCATTAGAACTCATACATTCTGATCTTTGTGAGATGAATGGTGTGTTGACTAAAGGTGGAAAGAAATACTTCATGACATTTATAGATGATTCCACTAGATATTTCTATGTGTGTTTGTTAAATACTAAAGATAAGGCTCTACACTACTTTAAAATCTATAAAGCAGAAGTTGAGAATCAACTTCAAAAGAAAATTAAACGAGTCCGATCAGATCGTGGTGGAGAGTACTTCTCGAGTGATTTTGATTCTTTTTGTGCGAAACACAACATTATTCATGAGAGGACGCCTCCCTATTCACCCTAGTCAAACGGGGTTGCCGGGCGGAAAAATCATACTCTAACTGATTTGGTTAACACCATGTTAGATACATCGGGTTTATCCAAGGCATGGTGAGGGGAGGCTATATTGACGGCATGCCATGTCTTGAATAAAGTTCCGATAAAGGATAATGAGATCACTCCCTATGAGAAATGGGCTAAGAGAAGGAAAACACTCTCGTACTTGCGTACTTGGGGCTGTTTGGCAAAAGTCAATGTGCCTATCCCCAAAAAGCATAAGCTTGGACCAAAGATTGTGGACTGCGTTAATTTGGGATACACTAAGAATATCGTTGGCTATAGATTTCTAGTAGTGAAATCACAGGTACCTGACCAGAAGGTTGGTACAATTATGGAGTCTAAGGATGCTACATTCTTCAAGGATATTTTTCCTATGAGAGATATGCAAAGCACTTCTAGACAGGAATATGAGGAGACTCCTAAGCCTGCCATTTTTATGGAATATTATGAACAAACACATGATGAAAATCCTGAGGAGGATGACGAGGAAACCCTTGGTAGGGCAAGAGACAAAGGACTGCAAAGACCTTTGGTGATGATTTCTTCGTGTACCTCGTGGATGATACTCCCACTCCCACTTCTATTTTAGAAGCATATGCCTCTCCAGAAGCTGACTAGTGGAAGGGTGTGGTCTGTAGCGAGATGGATTCCATCATCGCTAACGGGACATGGGAGATCACTGACCGTACCTATGGTTGCAAACCATTGGGGTGTAAGTGGGTGTTCAAGAAGAAGCTTAGGCCCGATGGTATGATTGAAAAGTACAAGGCTAAGCTTGTGGCCAAAGGCTATGACCAAAAAGAAGAGGAAGATTTTGTTGATACTTATTCACCTGTGGCAAGACTGACCACCATTCGAGCATTACTCTCGTGACGGCCTCGCGTGGTCTTCTCATCCACCAGATGGATGTTAAGACGGCTAAACGAGGAAATCTACATGCAACAGCCAGATGGCTTTGTGATAGATGGTCAGGAAAGAAAAGTGTGTAGGTTGCTGAAATCTTTATATGGCCTGAAACAAGCACCTAAGTAGCAACATGATAATTTTAATAAAACTCTGACATCTGTTGGCTTCGTTGTTAATGAAGCTGACAAATGTGTATACTATCGCCATGCACTGGTACAATGATGTGCTATACAAACGGGTTTTAATCCCTTTCCGTGATGGCATTTGGAACCGTAGCCAAGTGAGTGTGGGCGATAGGGGGGTCCTTCTCACATGACCCAGAAACCGTCGTGGATAGGCTCTTTTGGCACACACGCTCGGCAAAATGAGGTCGTGTGCGACAGGTGAGCGATCAAATACGATTATACAGGCCCAATCAGTTCCGGTCGTAAGTACATCCCACACAGTCAGTCCGAAATAAACGTTTTCGTTTGTTATGTACATTCCACACAGTCAATCCAAGGAATACGTTTCCGTTCTTATGTACATCCTACATAGTCAATCCAGGGAAATCATTTCCGTTTGTATGTACATCCCACACAGTCAATCCAGGGAAAACATTTCCGTTCATATGTACATCCCACACGGTTTTATGTATAAGCTCGTGTGTGATAGGTGTAACTATCACACATGCTCTGCCCTGGTTAACCATTTGCTTTTATTCAACTACATCACACATGATTTGATGAAGAAAACTGTGTGGCATTGGACTATCCATCACAAGCGCTTTTACTGCTAGAACCGTTTGCAAAGTTCCATGACCCATTTAGCAGGTTTATTAGCTTACAACTAATAATTCCAGTATTACACAAATTCACATTTCATATCGAACAACTGTTTGCCAATTTCATATCAGGCACATAAATATATTTTAACATCACAGTGCGATAGCTACCTGAAAATAGCACATTACATCATATAGCTAGTTCAACTTCATAAAAACAATATATTCATTTTCCTAATCAAGATCATCCAGGCTCGTCTTATCCACCTCTGCTTTCAGTTCAGTAAGAACCTGTTTTGCACTAGCCAACCGGGAAAGTGCCTCCTCCTTCGCCAACACCATCTTAGCAAAGTCTGATTTTAAAAATCTGAGCTCATTCTCCACCTTCCTCTTATTATCCCGCATCTTCAAATATTCTTCAGCGTTGACAATACTTTCTCTAAGCATCCCTCTGTTCTCTTCCTCATACATGCTCCAGAGCTTTGCTAGGCACATCTTCAAAGATTGTGGCCACTCTTGATCAACCACTCCAAGTAAGAACACTTCCGTTCATCCTATAGTATTTAAAACTAGATCAGTAACAATTGTAGGGGAAATGGGTTTACAGCAGCATAGAAAATCACCAATCCTTATTTTGAAAAACTGAAGAAACAGATTAATTATGACATATCTTCTCAAAAATATCAATGTGCAAATGAATTAACTACTACTGAGACAACAACCAAATTCTGAAACATGAGAAGCTATAATTAACCACAACAATGCTACAAGTTCTTACTCATGTACTATAAATAACAAATTGAATATTTTATGAGGGAGCTAAATATAACTGCAACAACATAGCGATAGTGTTTGGATGACAGCAAATTGATACTAACAGGTGTGTACATGCACAAATTTAGTAAGATAGAACTAATAGCACTAACGCTGTCTACTATGTATGCCAAAAACAGTGTAAAGACAATTGTTGCTACATTTTGCACCGGTGCCCTGCACTAGCGAGCCGATGCAGCGGAAAAAATAGGGAGCCGGACTCCGGAGCACCTAGTTGCTTTGATGCCCAATTCCTTCATGTCATAAAGATTTAGTATTTTACTGCTTGGCCACTCGGATGCGTGGACCAAAGTTGGCTGCACAAACTGCTGAAGCGGTGCCAAATAATTTTCTAATGGCACCGCCGATGAGATGGCAACATTTTTAGATACTAGGTACAAATTGTGATACTGTCTTAGGATGCGTTTGGTTAAAGGTGTGGTATGAATGGGTTGGGACCATGATAGTGTCTGAATCACATCTAACAAATTATTTGTAACAACGAAAGAGGGGCTAACCTTTTCTGCACATGCCAGAAACTTCCTCCCACCGTCCACAGATTCAAACGGAACTAGCCTCACGCATGGAGATTGATGGTGACAACAAGCAGACAGATCCTCAGCCACCCCGCTCCATTCATTGCAACTGATGGTCCTAGGGAGCTACAAGAGGAAGAAATGACTCAAATCGACCGCCGGGTTAAAATCCTTCATTCCAAGTTATAGCCCGAGAAAGAGAAGAGTGGCATACCCGGGTGGTGAAGGAGTCGTCGGAGGAGGAGGAACCGCTGGAGAGGTCATTGAAGAAGACCATGGCGACCCCGGCGATAGGATGCGAGACGACGAGAGCGAGGAAGCGGCTATAGCTTACGAAGGAAGGAAGGAAGGAGGAAACAGGGGAAATGTGACTTGTGATCGGGGAGAAAAGGGGGTGGGGAAGGGGGTAGATATTTTGGCGGTAGGCCAAAAAATTCGAAATGTGGAGGGAAACTTTGCGCGCGGTGCTGCCGGACACCATTCACTTTGAACGATTGTGTGCATCGCAAATGATTCTTCTGCTTTACGTGCATGGGATGAGTTTGATAATTCAAATTTTGGTGGAAATTTCCCCGGGTATTGTCCTCATCTATGTCATTGCATAATTTAACATTGCATGATAATTTGGGCACACAAAAGAGCGTACAACACACATACCACAGTTACTGAATCGAGCAATTTTAGTAATTAAACAGAGCCAGTTGACTGATACGTCTCCAACGTATCTATAATATTTGATTGTTCCATGTTGTTATATTATCAATCTTGGATGTTCTATAATCATTTTATAGTCATTTAATACCATTTTTTGGTACTAACCTATTGATATAGTGCCAAGTGCCAGGTGTTGTTTTTGCATGTTTTTTACACCGCAAAAAATCAATACCAAACGGAGTCCAAATGCAACGAAACTTTACGAAGATTTTTTATGGACTAGAAGACACCTAATGGGCCAAGGCTGCGCCTGGGGGGGGGTGCTCCGAGGAGAGCACAACCCACCAGGGCGCGCTAGGAGGCCCAGGGGCGCCCTGGTGAGTTGTGCCCACCTCGGGTGCCCCCCGGACCGCCTCTTTGCTCTATAAATACCCCAATATTCCAGAAACCCTAGCAGAGTCCAGAACCACCAGACCCAATCTAGACAGCATCACAGATGGGGTTCACCACCTCCATTGGTGCCTCTCCGATGATGTGTGAGTAGTTCTTTGTAGACCTTCGGGCCTATAGTTAGTAGCTAGATGGCTTCCTCTCTCTCGTTTGATTCTCAATACAATGGCCTCTTGGAGATCCATATGATGTAACTCTTTTTGCGGTGTGTTTGTTGGGATCAGATGAACTTTGAGTTTATGATTAGATCTATCTTTTTATATCCATGAAAGTATTTGAGTTTCTTTGATCTCTTTTATGCATGATTGCTTATAGCCTCGTATTTCTTCTCCGATATTTGGGTTTTGTTTGGTCAACTTGATCTATTTATCTTGCAATGGGAAGAGGTGCTTTGTAGTGGGTTCGATCTTACGGTGCTTGATCTCAGTGACAGAAGGGGAACCGACACGTATGTATCGTTGCTACTAAGGATAAAACGATGAGGTCTATCTCTACATAGATAGATCTTGTCTACATCATGTCATCGTTCTTATTGCATTACTCCGTTTCTCCATGAACTTAATACACTAAATGCATGCTGGATAGCGGTCGATGTGTGGAGTAATAGTAGCAGATGCAGGCAGGAGTCGGTCTACTAATCTTGGACGTGATGCCTATATAATGATCATTTCATGTATATCATCATGAGTATTTGAAGTTCTATCAATTGCCCAACAGTAATTTGTTTACCCACCGTTTGCTATTTTTCTCGAGAGAAGCCACTAGTGAAACCTACGCCCCCGGGTCTCTTTCTCATATTATTTGCCTTCACGATCTATTTTATTTGCCTTTTATTTTCAGATCTACTTTGCTACAATTTATTTTATTTGGCGTTCGATCTATCTTTATTTACAACTTTCTCCCGTCAACGCACCAATTTCGGGCACCGTTACCCGTAAGGGATTGATAACCCCTTTAACACGTCGGGTTGCGAGTATTTGTTATTTGTCTGTAGGGGCTGTTTACGTTGTGTTGCTTGGTTCTCCTACTGGTTCGATAACCTTGGTTTCATATCTGAGGGAAATACCTACCGCTGTTGTGCTGCATCATCCCTTTCTCTTTGGGGAAATACCAACGTACCTTCAAGCGACATCATTGACCTAAACATTGCTCTAACAAAAGACCAGCATTAAAAACAAAGCCTAAGTATGCATAACTTTAACAAATCCGTCACCGCACCGGCCTATGTATCGTCGGTGTGAGATGAGACGTCGATGACTTATCCTGGGGACATGCCGCCGTTGGTGGACTCCGCGCCCCCTGCTGAAGTCGACTATGTCCTTGTCCTCATCCTCGGCGCCACCCTCAAGGTTGTAGTACTCGTAGTGGTGGTTGCGCCAGAGCTCACGTTGGTACTCCACCACCGATTCCTCGATGGACAGACTCTTCTCTACCTCAACCTCGGCCACGCGCAACTCCTCCTCTCGGTGTTTCTCGATCTCCGCCACCTCCTGCATCTCCAGCTCCCGCTCAACGATCTCTTGAGGAAGTAGGTGCTCCATGGCCACCACCGCCTTTTCTAACATGGGTTGCATGCTGGATTCTGAGGTGGCCTAGAATATCTTAGCGTATGCGTCCTCGATCTTGGCGTGGATGGCCTCGACCGAGGCCAGGGCGACATCGGCGGCACGGATGGTAGCTCGAGTGCTCTCGGCGTTTGCAGCCGCCGTCGCAGCAGCTGCAGCTACCATGTCGGCTGCCGCAGACGCCTGCTCGGCGGATGCGGCCGCGCTCAATGTAGATGCGGCGACACTCTCGGCGTAGGCGGCTGCGCTCGGGGAGGACGCGACCACCGTACGGGCCTTCACGAAGCGTTTCCATGGAGTCATCTTTGCAAGAATGGGTTGCGGGAATGGGGATCGGGGTTCGTGGATTCAGGTGTTGCCGGCACTGGAGCATACGAGCCAGCGAAGTTTAAGGAGGAAGACTTAAATAGACCCAGGAATTTTCATCGCAAGTGGTTCCTACAAAAAACTGTGTGATGTTGTTAATATTTTTGATTAGCTGTGAAAGACGAATTTGGAGTGAAGTGGCAATGGATGGTGTTTTAAATGTATGAGAAATTTTTTAGTACTAATACAACTGTCGTGTCAAATTTTGAAAATTTCAGGGGTCATTTGACCTTTAAAACATTTTAGTGATTTTTCTAGCCATTTAATGACCGTAATTCAAATTTGAACTACATGTACATGCAACAGCTAACCATAACGGTTTGAAAAGTCATATTTTGTGTACTTGTGTGCGTGTTAATTCCATGTGCAGTAAATTAGAAGGAATTTTCAAATATATTGGTCTTATGGCTATGACACAATTAAGCATGGAGTGCCATGGCATTTAAATTCCAAAAAATTAAAAAAAATCAGAAACACATGAAACCTTGCTTGATGTAATGTCATGCCACCAAGATGATGTGGTAAAAAATTTGGCATGTTTGACGAAAGTTTGGACACACACCCCTCGCAAACCGAAGCAACTCACTAGAAGGCTCGTGCTTTCGAGAGGGAACAATGCATGTTTGATAACGAACGGGCGATAGCTTCCTCTTACGGTGTAACACCCCAAATTTTCAATTTGGAATGTTATAAATAGGTCATTCATGCATATCATATTTTATTGCATTTTGTTTCGTGATCCTACAAAATCCTAAGCAACTCAAGGACCCACGGAGAGAGTTGGGATTTCACGATTTTCATATTTGAATTTTTTTTCAAATATCAAAACAAGTATCATTTTGGTTTTAATTATTTTTTCCCTTCGAAAATATTTCATATTAAAATATATGAGAGGAGATAATATGACTTCTCCAAAATAAAAGAAATATTGTTGGAAAAATGTTAAAATCAAATAAATAATTTTATTTGGAGTTTATTGCTATTTTATTTTGAATTAGGGAAAATATGCGTTTTTCAAAATTGCATTAGAGGCCCAAATAAATGTTCACTATGTCCGCAATATTATTAGAGGACCGTGAAAATTCATTTCAGGATTTTTGGACTCTGTTTAGTATTTTTTTTGTTAGTTTTTCCGTGTCAGGATTATTTTAACAAAAAAGTCAACCAACCTATCGGGTCGTGCCCGAGCCGGACTCGTCCGAGCTCAGGCTTTATAAGCCAAGCCCGGGGCGCCCTGAGGCCCAGCCGCCGTCGCCCCAAACCCAAACCCTAGCGCCACCCAGCCGGCGCCGCCGCTGCGCACGCCGCCCGCTGCCGCGCTGCCTCCCGCGCCGCCGGTCGTCGCCTCGCTGCCGCCCACCGCCTCACCGGAGTTCGCACCGGCAGTTTTCTTCGCTGGTTTTCATCGGTTTTGTTTTTGGTAAAAACCCTAGATCAGTTTTATTTTTAGATCGTTTTTTGTTCGGTTTTGTTAAATAGCGGATGTTCGTCCGAATGTTCGTTTTAATGAACGTTGTTCGTCAATTAGCCGCAGACAGCGAACATCCGTTCGTTAGCCTGTTTGTCTCGTTTTATTTTCCAGGGTTTTTCCGTAATTATTTTTTATCACGATTTCTGCCCTGATCTTCGTTTTAGTTTATCTTTTTGCTCGTTTACCCAAATCAGGTGAAACAAGCGCCTAGATCTTCGTCTCGAAGCCCTCTTTTTGTTTAACCAACTTGAACAAGATTTTGCTACTAAAAATTTGACTTTAGTCCAGATTAGTAAACAGATCTTGTTTCTTTCGTAGTTTGAGTTTCGTTGCTCCGTTTGATTTGATTCTTTTTGCAAACCGGAGTTCTTCAGTTGAACTTTGTGGTTATATCTTCTTATTTGAGTTTTTCCCGTGCATCTTTTCTTGAGTGCGTTTGTATTCTATTGTTTGTTTGCGATAGAATTCCCGGAGTGCGAAGCGTGCTACTACGAGTCACTAGGTTTTGCGGATCGTCAGAAAGGCAAGTAACACATTGATCATACTCTTTTAATACCCAATTTTATGCATTAGTTACAATCCTCAAACACTGCATGATTAGGATGTGTTTAACTTGTGGGTATTGGGAAGTAGATAATGAGGTAGAACCTATTACCTATTTTATTATCAAACCTTGGGAGTTACTTCTATGTTATGCTTATATCGCCATGCTATGATCGTAGACGTGGATTGGGTTTGAGTGTATCCATGACAGATATGAGATTGTAAACTAATCGTACAACTTAAGGTGTCAATTTTAATACACATCTGGGTGGATTGTTGGTTTGGGCACCCGGGGTTATACCAATGTTGTCCTAGGAGATCCCGGGGTTATGCCGTGTGATCCTCCTATGGTCCGCCACCCAGGCTCAAAGGGATCATAAGATTATTCATGCTAGAAACTTCCGTGTGCAGCCACAAGCTATTATGGGCTCTAGCATAGTTGAGTATGTTGCATGACCTCTTCCAATGGTAGGCTAGCAGATGTAGGGGATGTAGGTTGGTACTGTCTACCCAGGGTTAGAGTTAATGCTTCTGAAAGATTGTGTCTCAGTCATCCATTTCTCAAACACCATGTAGTGCGAGAAATCCAACGGAGGAGGTCGAGTCTTGTGGGGAAAAGTGTGCAAACCTCGGCAGAGTGTACAAACTAATCATGGTTAGCCGTGTCCCCGGTTATGGACAACTTGAGTATCTGGTACTTGAATTATTGGTTTGATCTCATCACTCTAAATTAATTTGTTGGGTTGCTAATGTACACTTTTTAATTGGGATTGAGATGGGGGTACCATTCTCAATGTTTCAACCACAATGATAGTTAAATAAAATATATTCCTTTGTTGTAGGAAAAATTGGCTTTTTGCAAAAAAAATTATAACCATAGAGCCTCCACCAGCCATATATGCATATAGTGATAGAATTTATCTGTCCATTGCTCTACTGTGTTATATTGCCAGCATATTCCATGTGCTGACCCGTTTTTGGGCTGCAACATATCATGTTGCAGACTTTTCAGACGAGGAGTAAGGTGCGCTAGGTCGTTTGTCATGCACTCAGCTATGCCGTTGGAGTTGATGGACTCACTTTATCTTCCAAGTCTTCCGTTGTTATCTTATCTAGATGGCCTTAAGCCATATTTATTGTAATAAGCTCTCTTTTGAGACATTCGATGTAATAAGTGTGTGATTGCTACTCTGTTATAAATCCTTCAAATACTGTGTGTGTCAGCATTACCGATCCACGGATGACACTGAACACAGAGATTTGACTGTCTGAGGTCGGATCGCTACATACAGGCTTCAAATTTTTTCTAAAGTTAACGTGCACTAATACAACTGTCATGTCAAAATTTGGAAAATTTCAGGGGTCATTTAACCTTTTAAAGACATTTAAATGATTTTCTAGCCATTTAATGATCGTAATCCAAATTTGGACTATATCTACATGCAATGGCTAACCATAACGGTTTGAAAAATCATATTTGTGTACTTGTGTGCGAGTTAATTCCATGTGTAGTAAATTGGAAGGAAATTTCAAACATATTGGTCTCATGCCTTGGACACATGCGTGGAGTGCCATGAAATTTAAATTCCAAAAAAAGATCAGAAACACATAAACCTTGCTTGATGTAATGTCATGACACCAAGATGATGTGGTTAAAAAATTGGCATGTTTGACGAAAGTTTGGACACACACCTCTCACTAACCGGAGTAACTGACTAGAAGGCTCATGGTTCCGAGAGGGAACAATGCATATTTATGACGAACGGGAGATAACTTCCTCTTATGGCCTTCAATTTTTTCTACATTTAACGTGCACTAATAAAACTAGCATGTGAAAATTCGGAAATTTCAGGGGTCATTTGGCCTTCTAAAGATATTTAAGTGATTTTCTAGCCATTTAATGACCGTAATTCAAATTTGAACTACATCTACATCCAACAGCTAACCATAACGGTTTGAAAAATCATATTTGTGTTCTTGTGTGTGAGTTAATTCCATCTGCAGTAAATTAGAAGGACTTTTCAAACATATTGGTCTAACGGCACACATGCATGGAGTGCCATGGCATTTTAATTCCAAAAAATTTAAAAATGATCAGAAAAACATGAAACCTTGCTTGATGTAATGTCATGCCACCAAGATGGTGTGGCAAAATAATTGGCCTGTTTGATGAAAGTTTGGACACACACCCCTCACAAACCGGAGCAACTGACTAGAAGGCTCGTGGTTCCGATATGTAACAATGCATGTTTGATGATGAACGGGAGATGGCTTCCTCTTACGGCCTTCAAATTTTTTTCTACGTTTAACATGCACTAATACAACTGTCATGTGAAAATTTGGAAAATTTTAGGGGCCATTTGACCTTTTAAAGACATTTAATTGATTTTCTAGCCATTTAATGACTGTAATTCAAATTTGAACTACATCTACATGCAACAGCTAACCGTAACGGTTTGAAAAATCATATTTGTGTACTTGTGTGCGAGTTAATTCCTTGTGCAGGAAATTGGAAGGAAATTTCGAACATATTGGTCTCACGCCCTGGACACATGCATGGAGTGCCATGGCATTTAAATTCCAAAAAAAGATTAGAAACACATGAAACATTGCTTGATGTAATGTCATGAAACCAAGATGATGTGGTAAAAAATTGGCATGTTTGATGAAAGTTTGGACACACACCCCTCACAAACCGGAGCAACTTACTAGAAGGCTCGTGGTTCCGAGAGGGAACAATGCATGTTTGATGACGAACGGGAGATAGCTTCCTCTTATGGCCTTCAAATTTTTTTCCACATTTAACATGCACTAATACAACTGGCATGTGAAAATTTGAAAATTTCAGGGGTCATTGGCCTTTTAAAGACATTTAAATGATTTTCTAGCCATTTAATGACCGTAATTCAATTTTGAGCTACATCTACATGCAACAGCTAACCATAACGGTTTGAAAAATCAAATTTGTGTTCTTGTGTGCAAGTTAATTCCATGTGCAGTAAATTAGAAGAACTTTTCAAACATATTGGTCAAACGGCACACATGCATGGAGTGCCATGTCATTTCAATTCCAAAAAATTAAAAAATGATCAGAAAAACATAAAACCTTGCTTGATGTAATGTCATGCCACCAAGATGATGTGGTAAAATAATTGACCTGTTTGACGAAAGTTTGGACACACACCTCTCACAAACCGGAGCAACTCACTAGAAGGCTCGTGGTTCCGAGATGTAACAATGCATGTTTGATGACGAACGGGAGATGGCTTCCTCTTACGGCCTTCAATTATTTTTCTACATTTAACATGCACTAATACAATTGTCATGTGAAAATTTGGAAAATTCTAGGGGCCATTTGACCTTTTAAAGACATTTAAGTGATTTTCTAGCCATTTAATGATCGTAATTCAAATTTGAACTACATCTACATGCAACAGCTAACCGTAACGGTTTGAAAAATCATATTTGTGTACTTGTGTGCTGATGACCCACAAGTGTAGGGGATCTATCATAGTCCTTTCAATAAGTAAGAGTGTCGAACTCAACGAGGAGCAGAAGGAAATGATAAGTAGTTTTCAGTAAGGTATTCTCTACAAGCACTGAAATTACCGGTAACAGATAGTTTTGTGATAAGGTAATTTGTAACGGGTAACAAGTAATAAAAGTAAATAAGGTGCAGCAAGGTGGCCCAATCCTTTTTTTAGCAAAGGATAAGCCTGGACAAACTCTTATATAAAGGAAAACGCTCCCGAGGACACGTGGGAATTATCGTCAAGCTAGTTTTCATCACGTTCATATGATTCGCGTTCGGTACTTTGATAATTTGATATGTGGGTGGACCGGTGCTTGGGTACTGCCCTTCCTTGGACAAGCATTCCACTTATGATTAACCCCTATTGCAAGCATCCGCAACTACAACAGAAGTATTAAGGTAAACCTAACCATAGCATGAAACATATGGATCCAAATCAGCCCCTTACGAAGCAACACATAAACTAGGGTTTAAGCTTCTGTCACTCTAGCAACCCATCATCTACTTATTACTTCCCAATGCCTTCCCCTAGGCCCAAACAATGGTGAAGTGTCATGTAGTCGACGTTCACATGACACCACTAGAGGAGAGACAACATACATCTCATCAAAATATCGAATGAATACCAAATTCACATGACTACTTATAGCAAGACTTCTCCCATGTCCTCAGGAACAAACGTAACTACTCATCAATCATATTCATGTTCATATTCAGAGGGGTATTAATATGCATAAAGGATCTGAACATATGATCTTCTACCATATAAACCAACTAGCATCAACTACAAGGAGTAATGAACACTACTAGCAACCCACAGGTACCAATCTGAGGCTTTGGGACAAAGATTGGATACAAGAGATGAACCACGGTTTGAGATGAGATGGTGCTGGTGAAGATGTTGATGGAGATTGACCCCCTCCCGATGAGAGGATCGATGGTGATGATTTCCCCTTCCCCGGGGGAAGTTTCCGTGGCAGAACAGCTCCGTCGGAGCCCTAGATTGGTTACGCCAAGGTTCCGCCTCGTGGCGGCGGAGTTTCGTCCCGTGAGCTAGCTTGTGATTTTTTCCTCGACGAAAGACTCCATATAGGCAAAGATGGGAATCAGGGGGCTACCAGGGGGCCCACGAGGTAGGGGGCGCGCCACCACCCTCGTGGACGATGGGTGGCCCCCCTCTGGTACTTGTTTCACCCAATATTTTTTTATATTCTGAAACGTGCTCCCGTGATGTTTCAGGACTTTTGGAGTTGTGCAGATTAGGTCTCTAATATTTGTTCCTTTTCCAGCCCAGAATCCCAGCTGCCCGCATTCTCCCTTTTCATGTAAACCTTGTAAAATAAGAGAGAATATGCATAAGTATTGTGACATAATGTGCAATGACAACCCATAATGCAATACATATCGATATAAAAGCATGATGCAAAATGGACGTATCAACTCCCCCAAGCTTAGACCTCGCTTGTCCTCAAGCGAAAGCCGATATCGAAAAATATGTCCACATGTTTATAGATAGAGGTGTCGATAAAATAAAGTACGGACATGAGGGCATCATGATCATTATTATAACAGCAGCATATATATATATTGTCATATGATTTCTTATGCTAAACTAACAATTCATTCACAATTTCAAGTATGAATCAGAAACTTCATTGAAAACTAACAAACTATAATCTCGGTCATTGAAGCAATTGCAATTTATCATAACATCGGAAAGAGTCAAAATAAGAGCTTTTCAGCAAGTCCACATACTCAACTATCATTTAGTCTTTCACAATTGCTAACACTCACGCAATATTTATGGTTATGAAGTTTTAATTGGACACAGAGAAAGATAGGGCTTATAGTTTTGCCTCCCAACCTTTTACCTCAAGGGTAATGTCAACAATAATAGTTCATGAAAACTCACATCCAATTAGCTATATATATCTGGATCTTTCCAACACATTATGCTTGCCAAATGATAAAATGTAAAAAGGAAAGGTGAAGATCACCACGACTCTTATATGAAGTAATATACAAGAATAAAAGATAGGCCCTTCGCAGAGGGAAGCAGAGGTTGTCATGTGCTTTTATGGTTGAATGCACAAAATCTTAATGCGAAAGAACGTCACTTTATATTGCCACTTGTGATATGGACCTTTATTATGCAGTCCGTCGCTTTTATTTCTTCCACATCACAAGATCGTACAAAGCTTATTTTCTCCACACTAATAAGTTATACATATTTAGAGAGCAATTTTTATTGCTTGCAACTATGACAACTTACTTGAAGGATCTTACTCAATCCATAGGTAGATATGGTGGACTCTCATGGCAAAACTGGGTTTAAGGATATTTGGAAGCACAAGTAGTATCTCTACTTGGTGCATAGAATTTTGGCTAGCGTGAGAGGGAAAGGCAAGCTCAACATGTTGGATGATCCATGCCAATATAATTTATTTCAGATGTAAGAAAACATAACCCATTACATTGTCTTCCTTGTCCAACGTCAACTCTTTAGCATGTCATATTTTAATGAGTGCTCACAATCATAAAAGATGTCCATGATAGTATATTTATATGTGAAAACCTATCTTTCTTTATTACTTCCTATTAATTGCAACGATGACCAAAACTATGCTTGTCAACTCTCAACAACTTTTATTCATCATACTCTTATATGTGAAGTCATTACTCTCCATAAGATCCATATGATCTCCTTAATTCTTTTTATTCTTTCTCTTTTATTTTATTCCCTCAAGATCATAGCAAGATAATCAAGCCCTTGACTCAACACTAATCTTTATTATATATAGCTCATGGACTCGATTACATAGAAGGATCATAAAGCAAAACTCAAGACTAGATCATACCAAAACTTTATTCTACTAGATCAAGATATTACCAAAAGGATCGAACTAAGAAAAACGGTAAAGATAAAATGTGATGATGATACGATACCGGGGAACTCCCCCAAGCTTGGCAGTTGCCAAGGGGAGTGCCCATACCCATATGCTTATGTCTCCTTCCTCGGAGGTGGTGATGATGGAGTTGTTGATGATGTAGGCTTGTCGTCCATCTTCTAAGGCATAGGCTCACCATTATAGAAAGATGACCGAGTCTCCGGGATCCTCAAATCTGCAGCCAAACTCATCCTCTTGAATCTATATTCATACTCACAATTTTGGTTTTGCAGGTCATAGATCTGGGCTTGGAGGCGCTCGAAGCTTGAAGATGGCCTCCCCAATGTCGTCCAGCTTGTGGTTGTTGGTGAACTCCGCGATCATTATGTGATTAGAGTCGAGTCCACGTTCCACCATCTCCTGGCACTTGAAAACTTGTTGCTCCATTACTTCGAGTCTTGTCTCCACGCTTCCGGTCCTCCTTGGTCCCTCAACATCGCTGATGTGTAGCAACCCCTCACGCATATCAATGATTTGAGGATGTTGCAGCACCTCCGCGAGGTAGGGGTTGATGACCTTCTCGTAGAACTTGTCCTTGGGGGGACTTGAATATGCCATGGCGATATAGATCTGTCCGAAAAACAACTCAAAACAAATACAGAAGATATTTGTGTGATACGGTGGTCAAAACCTTCGGGAGGTTATATAATGAATTTTTGTTGACCGAAAGAAGTATCGTGCAAGAAAGCGGAGTCCGGAGAGCACACGAGGTGCCCACGAGGCAGGGGGGCGCGCCCAGGGGGGTAGGGCGCGCACTCCACCCTCGTGGATGCCTCTTGTCCTTCCCGGACTACTTCTTATTTTCCTATTTTCTTAAATATTCCAAAGCGTAGAAAAATTGCTATTAGAACTACTTTGGAGTCGGTTTACTTACCGTACCACGTACCTATTCCTTTTCGGAGTCTGAAACATTTTGGAAAGTGTCCCTTATGTATTCCTCCGGAGTTATAGTTTCAATAACATTAGTTTCAATATTTATCGGATTACCTGAGATATAATATTTGATTCTTTGACCGTTCACCACCCTCGGATTAGTGCCTTTGAAGTTGTTGATTTTTATGGCACTAGAATAATAGACCTCGTCGATGACGTAAGGACCTTCCCATTTAGAAAGGAGTTTGCCTGCAAAAATCTTAAACGAGAGTTGTATAACAATACATAATCACCTACATTAAACTCACGTTTTTGTATCCTTTTGTCATGCCATCTTTTAACTTTTTCTTTAAACAGTTTGGCATTCTCATAAGCCTGGGTTCTCCAATCATCAAGTGAGCTAATGTCAAAAAGCCTCTTCTCACCGGCAAGTTTGAAATCATAATTGAGCTCTTTAATTGCCCAATATGCCTTATGTTCTAGTTCGAGAGGTAAGTGACATGCTTTTCCATAAACCATCTTATATGGAGACATACCCGTAGGATTTTTGTATGCAGTTCTATAAGCCCATAATGCATCATCAAGTTTCTTGGACCAATTCTTTCTAGATATATTAACAGTCTTTTGCAAAATTAATTTAAGCTCTCTATTACTTAATTCTACTTGACCACTAGACTGTGGATGATATGGAGATGCAATTCTATGATTAACATCATACTTAACAAGCATTTTACGAAAGGCACCATGAATAAAATGTGAACCACCATCAGTCATTAAGTATCTAGGGACTCCAAACCTCAGAAAAATAACTTCTTTAAGCATCTTAATAGAGGTGTTATGATCAGCACTACTAGTTGGAATAGCTTCTACCCACTTAGTAACGTAATCAACAGCAACTAAAATATGTGTATACCCATTAGAGGAAGGAAACGGTCCCATATAATCAAAGCCCCAGACATCAAATGGTTCAATAACAAGTGAATAATTCATAGGCATTTCTTGACGTCTACTAATATTACCAATTCTTTGACATTCATCACAAGACAAGACAAACTTATGGGCATCCTTGAAGAGAGTACGCCAATAAAAACCGGATTGCAATACCTTATGTGCAGTTCTATCTCCAGCATGGTGTCCTCCATAAGCCTCGGAGTGACACTTGCGTAGGATTTGTTCCTGTTCATGCTCAGGTACACAACATCTAATAACACCATCTACTCCTTCTTTATAAAGGTGTGGGTCATCCCAAAAGTAATGTCTTAAATCATAGAAACACCTTTTCTTTTGTTGGTATGTGAAACTAGGTGGTATAAATTTAGCAACAATATAATTAGCATAATCAGCATACCATGGAGGAGTACGAGAAGCATTTATGACAGCTAATTGTTTATCAGGAAAGCTATCATCAATAGGTAGTGGGTCATCAAGAACATTCTCTAACCTATACAAGTTGTCTGCAACGGGGTTCTCAGCTCCCTTTCTATCAATAATATGCAAATCAAATTCTTGAAGAAAGAGAACCCATCTAATAAGTCTAGGTTTAGCATCTTTATTTTCCATAAGATATTTAATAGCAACATGATCAATGTGAATAGTTACTTTAGAATCAACTATACAAGGTCTGAACTTATCACAAGCAAATACAACTGCTAAAAATTCCTTTTCAGTAGTAGCATAATTTCTCTAGGCACTGTCCAGAGTCTTACTAGCATATTGGATAACATTTAATTTCTTATCAACTCTTTGTCCTAAAACAGCCCCTACAACATAATCACTAGCATCACACATAATTTCAAATGGTAAATTCCAATCAGGAGGCTGACCAATAGGTGCAGAGATCAAGGCTTTCTTAAGTATTTCAAATGCTTCTACACAATCATCATCAAAAACAAAAGGAACATCTTTTTGTAAGAGATTAGACAGAGGCCGAGAAATTTTAGAGAAGTCCTTAATGAACCTCCTATAAAAACCGACATGACCTAGGAAGCTTCTTATACCTTTAATGTCCTTAGGACACGGCATCTTTTCAATAGCATCAACTTTAGCTTTATCAACTTCAATACCTCTTTCAGAAATTTTATGCCCCAAGACAATACCTTCATTAACCATAAAATGGCACTTCTCCCAATTCAAGACAAGATTAGTTTCTTCACATCTCTGCAAAACTCGATCAAGGTTGCTTAAGAAATTATCAAAAGAAGTTCCGTATATGGAGAAATCATCCATGAAAACCTCAACAATCTTCTCACAGAAGTCGGAGAATATAGCAGTCATACATCTTTGAAAGGTAGCAGGTGCATTGCATAAACCAAAAGGCATATGTCTATACACAGAGGTACCGAAAGGGCAAGTAAATTTTTTCTTTTCTTGATCCTCTTTTGACATAGGTATTTGAGAGAAATGAGAATAACCATCTAGAAAGCAAAAATGTGTATGTTTGGATAATCTTTCTAGCATTTGATCAAGAAAAGGTAACGGGTAATATCCTTTTTAGTAGCTTTATTTAATTTGCGGAAATCAATTACCATTCTATAACCTATAACAATTCTTTGTGGGATCAATTCATCTTTATCATTAGGAACAGCAGTAATACCTCCCTTCTTAGGGACACAATGGACATGACTTACCCATAGGCTATCAGCAACGAGATAAATTATACCTGCCTCCAGAAGCTTTAGTATTTCTTTTCTTACCACTTCTTTCATCTTAGGATTTAACCGTCGCTGCTGATCAACAACCGGTTTCACATCTTTCTCCAATTTTATTTTGTGCTGGCATAGAGTGGGACGAATGCCCTTAAGATCATCAAGAGTATATCCAATAGCAGCATGGTGCTTCTTCAGAGTTTTCAATAATTTCTTTTCTTCACGTTCTGAAAGGTTAGCACTAATAATAACAGGATATATCTCTTTCTCATCAAGATAAGAATATTTAAGAGTATCGGGCAATGGTTTAAGCTCAAACACGGGATCACCCTTGGGTGGAGGAGGATCCCCTAGGATTTCAACAGGCAAGTTGTGTTTCAAAATAGGTCCCTGTTTAAAGAATACCTCATCTATTTTCCTTCTTTCATTCATAAACATATTATTTTCATGGTCTAGCAAATATTTTTCTAAAGGATCGCTAGGAGGCATGGCAATAGAAGCAAGACCAATAATTTCATCTTTACTAGGCAATTCTTTATCATGAGGTTGTCTATGAAATTTAGCAAAGTTAAATTCATGAGACATATCCCCTAAACCAATAGTAACAATATCATTATTGCAGTCTATCTTAGCATTAACAGTATTCAAGAAGGGTCTACCAAATATAATGGGACAAAAGTTATCTTGTGGGGAACCAAGAACAAGAAAATCAGTAGGATATTTAACTTTCCCACATAAGACTTCAACATCTCTAACAATCCCAACTGGTGAAATAGTATCTCTATTGGCAAGCTTAATTGTAACATCAATTTCCTCTATCTCAGCAGGTGCAATATCATGCATAATTTCTTTGTATAAGGAATGAGGTATTGCACTTGCACTAGCACCCATATCACACAAGCCATGATAGCAATGATATCCTATTTTAATAGAAATAGCAGGCATTCCTACAACAGGTCTATGCTTATTTTTAGTATCAGGTCTAGCAATTCTAGCAGCTTCATCACAGAAGTAAATAACATGCCCGTCAATATTATCGGCCAAGATATCTTTAACCATAGCAACACTAGGTTCAACTTTAATTTTCTCAGAGGGTGTAGGTGTTCTAGTATTACTCTTACGAACCACAGTTGAAGCTTTAGCATGATCCTTTATTCTAACAGGGAAAGGTGGTTTCTCAATATAAGCAGTAGGAACAAAAGAATCATTATAAGTGATAGTCTTTTCTTCAACTTTAATAGGTGCAACTACTTTTACTTCAATGGGAGGATTATATTTAAACCACTTCTCCTTAGGGATATCAACATGAGTAGCAAAGGATTCACAGAAAGAAGCTACTATCTCAGAGTCAAGTCCATATTTAGTGCTAAATTCACGGAAAGCATCGGTATCCATAAAAGATTTAACACAATCAAACTTAGGCGTTATACCTGACTCGTTACCTTCGTCAAGATCCCAATATTCAGAGTTGCGTTTAATTCTTTCCAATAAATCCCATTTGAATTCAATAGTATTCATCATAAAAGAACTAGTACAAGAAGTATCGAGCATGGAGCGATTATCTAGAGAAAGCCAAGCATAATTTTTTTGAATAATAATTTTCTTGAGAGCTCATGATTGGGCATGAATATAACATTGACTTAAGCCTCCCCCATGCTTGAGTGATGCTTTCTCCTTCACGAGGCCAAAAATTATATATATATATATATAATTATGATCACGATGACCAAGATGCATAGGATAAAACTTTTGATGAGATTCCAATTTCAATCGGTTGTAGTTCCATGATCCCATATCATCACATAGCCTAAACCATGTCAATGCCCTTACCTTCAAAGATAAATGGAAGACCTTCTTGATAACATCCTCGAGCATACCTGCAAGCTTAAATAATCCACAAACTTCATCCACACAGATTAGGTGCAAATCGGGATGTAATGTTCCATCACCTGTGAAAGGATTAGCTAGCAGTTTCTCTATCATACCCGAAGGAATTTCAAAGGAAACATTTTTAGTAGGTTTAGTAGGTTGAGGAGCAACTCTTTGCTCTACTGGTCGGGGTGAAGATACCCCGGACAAGCCCCTCAAAGGATTATGTTTCATAGTAACAAGTGACAGTAAATTTTAGCACACTATATAAATATTTCCTTACCAAATTCCACCTACCAAAGGCGCTTCTTTCCCCGACAACGGTGCCAGAAAAGAGTCTTGATGACCCACAAGTCTAGGGGATCTATCATAGTCCTTTCGATGAGTAAGAGTGTCGAACCCAACGAGGAGCAGAAGGAAATGATAAGAAATTTTCAGTAAGGTATTCTCTGCAAGCACTGAAATTATCGGTAACAGATAGTTTTGTGATAAGGTAATTTGTAACAGGTAACAAGTAATAAAAGTAAATAAGGTACATCAAGGTGGCCCAATCCTTTTTGTAGCAAAGGACAAGCCTAGACAAACTCTTATATAAAGGAAAACGCTCCCGAGGACACATGGGAATTATCGTCAAGCTAGTTTTCATCACGTTCATATGATCCGCGTTCGGTACTTTGATAATCTGATATGTGGGTGGACTGGTGCTTGGGTACTACCCTTCCTTGGACAAGCATACCACTTATGATTAACCGCTATTGCAAGCATCCACAACTACAATAGAAGTATTAAGGTAAACCTAACCATAGCATGAAACATATGGATCCAAATCAGCCCCTTACGAAGCAACGCATAAACTAGGGTTTAAGCTTTTGTCACTCTAGCAACCCATCATCTACTTATTACTTCCCAATGCCTCCCTCTAGGCCCAAACAATGGTGAAGTGTCATGTAGTCGATGTTCACATGACACCACTAGAGGGATGACAACATACATCTCATCAAAATATTGAACGAATACCAAATTCACATGATTACTTATAGCAACACTTCTCCCATGTCCTCAGGAACAAACGTAACTACTCACAAATCATATTCATGTTCATAATTATAGGGGTATTAATATGCATAAAGGATCTGAACATATGATATTCCACCGAATAAACCAACTAGCATCAACTACAAGGAGTAATCAACACTACTAGCAACCCACAGGTACCAATCTGAGGCTTTGGGACAAAGATTGGACACAAGAGATGAACTAGGGTTTGAGATGAGATGGTGCTGGTGAAGATGTTGATGGAGATTGACCCCCTCCCGATGAGAGGATCGATGGTGATGATTTCCCCCTCCCGGAGGGAAGTTTCCCTGGCAGAACAGCTTCGCCGGAGCCCTAGATTGGTTTCGCCAAGGTTCCACCTCGTGGCGGTGGAGTTTCGTCCCGTGAGCTAGCTTATGATTTTTTCCTCGAAGAAAGACTCCATATAGCCAAAGATGGTCATTAGAGGGCTGCCAGGGGGCCCATGAGGCAGGGGGCGCGCCTAGGGGGGTAGGCTGCGCCCCCACCCTCGTGGACGGTGGGTGGCCCCCCTCTGGTACTTCTTTCGCCCAATATTTTTTACATATTCTGAAACGTGCTCCCCTGAAGTTTCAGGACTTTTGGAGTTGTGCATAATAGGTCTCTAATATTTGCTCCTTTTCCAGCCCAGAATTCCAGCTGCCGGCATTCTCCCTCTTCATGTAAACCTTGTAAAATAAGAGAGAATAGGCATAAGTATTGTGACATAATGTGCAATGACAACCCATAATGCAATAAATATCAATATAAAAGCATGATGCAAAATGGACGTAGCATGTGCGAGTTAATTCCTTGTGTAGTAAATTGGAAGGAAATTTCAAACATATTGGTCTCACGCCCTAGACACATGCATGGAGTGCCATGGCATTTAAATTCCAAAAAAATAAAAAAAGATCAGAAACACATGAAACCTTGATAGATGTAATGTCATGCCACCAAGATGATGTGGTAAAATAATTGGCATGTTTGATGAAATTTTGGACACACACGCCTCACAAACCAGAGCAACTCACTAGAAGGCTCGTGGTTCCGAGAGGGAACAATGCATGTTTGATGACGAACGCGAGATAGCTTCCTCTTACGGCCTTCAATTTTTTTTCTACATTTAACGTGCACTAATACAACTGGCATGTGAAAATTTGAAAATTTCAGGGGTCATTTGGCCTTTTAAAGACATTTAAGTGATTTTATAGCCATTTAATGATCGTCATTAAAATTTGAACTACATCTACATGCAACAGCTAACCATAACAGTTTGAAAAATCATACTTGTGTTCTTGTGTGCGAGTTAATTCCATGTGCAGTAAATTAGAAGGACTTTTCAAACATATTGGTCTAACGGCACACATGGATGGAGTGCCATGGCATTTTAATTCCAATAAATTAAAAAATGATCATAAAAACATGAAACCTTGCTTGATGTAATGTCCTGCCACCAAGATGATGTGGTAAAATAATTGGCCTGTTTGACGAAAGTTTGGACACACACCCCTCACAAACCAGAGCAACTCACCAGAAGGCTCGTGGTTCCGAGATGTAACAATACATGTTTGATGACGAACGGGAGATGGCTTCCTCTTACGGCCTTCAATTTTTTTCTACATTTAACATTCACTAATACAACTGTCATGTAAAAATTTGGAAAATTCTATGGGTCATTTGACCTTTTAAATACATTTAAGTGATTTTCTAGCCATTTAATGACCGTAATTCAAATTTAAACTACATCTACATACAACAGCTAATCGTAACGGTTTGAAAAATCATATTTGTCTAGTTGTGTGCGAGTTAATTCCATGTGCAGTAAATTAGAAGGATTTTTCAACATATTGGTGTCACGGCATCGACACATGCATGGAGTGCCATGGCATTTTAATTCCAAAAAATTAAAAAATGATCAAAAAACATGAAACCTTGCTTGGTGTAATCTTATGCCACCAAGATGATGTGGTAAAAAATTGGCATGTTTGACAAAAGTTTGGACACACACCCCTCACAAACCGTAGCAACTCACTAGAAGACTCTTGTTTCCGAAAGGGAACAATGTATGTTTGATGACGAACATGAGATAGCTTCCTCTTATGGCCTTCAAATTTTTTCTACATTTAACATGAACTAATACAACTGTCATTGGAAAATTTAGAAAATTCCAGGGGTCATTTAACCTTTTAAAGGCATTTAAGTGATTTTCTAGCCATTTAATGACCATAATTCAAATTTGAACTACATCTACATGCAATAGCTAACCATAACGGTTTGAAAAATCATATTTGTGTACTTGTGTGCGAGCTAATTCCAAGTGCAGTAAATTAGAAGGAATTTTCAAACATATTGGTGTCACGACATCGATACATGCATGGAGTCCCATGACATTTTAATTCAAAAAATAAAATAAAAATTGATCAGAAAAACGTGAAACCTTGCTTGATGTAATGTCATGCCACCAAGATGATGTGATAAAAAAATTGGCCTGTTTAACGTAAGTTTGGACACACACCCCTCACAAACCATAGCAACTGACTAGAAGGCTCGTGATTCCGAGAGGGAACAATGCATGTTTGTTGACGAATGGGAGATAGCTACCTCTTATGGCCTTCAAATTATTTTCTACATTTGACATGCACTAATACAACTGCCATGTGAAAATTTGGAAAATTTCAGGTGTCATTTGGCCTTGTCAAGACATTTAAGTGATTTTCTAGGCATTTAATGACTGTAATTAAAATTTGAACTACATCTACATGCAACAGCTAACCATAACGGTTTGAAAAATCATATTTGTGTACTCGTGTGCGAGTTAATTCAATGTGCAGTAAATTAGAAGGAATTTTCAAACATATTGGTGTCATGGCATGGACACATGCATGGAATGTCATGGCATTTTAATTCCAAAAAATTTAAAAATGATTAGAAAAACATGAAACCTAGCTTGATGTAATGTCATGCCACCAAGATGATGTGGTAAAAAAATTGGCATGTTTGACGAAAGTTTGGACACACACCCGTCACAAACCGTAGCAACTCACTAGAAGGCTCGTGTTTCTGAAAGGAAACAATGTATGTTTCATGACGAACATGAGATAGCTTCCTCTTATGGCCTTCAATTTTTTTCTACATTTAACGTGCACTAATACAACTGTCATGTGAAAATTTGGAAAATTCTAGGGGTCATTTGACCTTTTAAAGACATTTTAGTGATTTTTTAGCCATTTAATGACCGTAATTCAAATTTGAACTACATCCACATGCAGCGACTAACCATAACAGTTTGAAAAATCATATTTTTGTGTACTTGTGTGTGAGTTAAAAAATCATCAGACGATGTAAATATCTGGTGTTCAAAAAGAAAATGTAAAGATCTAGCAAGACAACCGACCCCCACACGATTGGCACTCTATTTCGCGGCTCGAGGTTTGGTAGGTGAGTGGCGGGGGTTATTAATCAAACATGGTTCTGTACTGGAAACCGTCGGCTATTAAGTTCACACACGGATTTTGCTGTTGGAATCATGTGTAATTCAAACTACAACACTCGTAAATTCCGGTGACTGACGTGCGTACTGTTCCCATCAATCTAGATTCCGGCCGCCAATATATACTACCTTGCTCACGTCGTTCCACCTGTATTCTCATCTACATCCTCCCCTGGCTCGCCCTCTCTCTCACTACTGCAGGATGCTGCTAACGCGACACTACGATCAGAGACCCTTTCACGAAACTGTGTGCGATGCATTAATCACAAATGGGGATGCAAAAAAATCGTCAAAAAAGGTGCAAAACGTTTGCAATGGAGGATGCATCCAACACGGTTCAAATTTTAGTTGCGTGTGCGATCTAGGGCATACGATTCAGTCCAATGAACCGTTTGCGATGAGGCGGAACAAAAGAAACGGGCAGCCTGATGAAGGCGTGTGTGATGTACAACATACGGTTCACTTGGATGAACTGTTTGTGATTAGGCAACACAAAAGAAACGGTCAGTCAGATCAAAGTGTGTTCGATGTACAACATACAGTTCACTCGGATGAACTGTTTGCGATGAGGCGGAACAAAAGAAACGGGCAACCTGATGAAGGCATGTGCGATGTACAACATACGATTCACTCAGATGAACTATTTGTGATTAGGCAACACAAAAGAAATGGTTAGCCAGATCAAGGTGTGTGCGATGTACGGCATGCGGTTCACCCGGATGAACAGTTTGCGTTGAGACAAGAGAACAAAAATGGTTCAATATAACAAATACCATAAATATTGCAAGGTTCAAGTTCAAAGATTACAACGCCCAAATTCAAACATTGCAAGCTGCGTCATTTCTGAAAAGGGACCAGCCACTGAAAAGTCATGTATGGGTTTGACACAATAACTTCCAATTGCTCTGCCATATGCTCTTCCAGTACGAAGTTTGGCATTTTTGGAGGCACTTCCATTCCGCAGTACCAGACGCCTCTGATAATCATACCATTGATCTTTGCTAATTAAATGCGTGTTCAACCTCAGTACCCTCAGCACCTTTGCTCTCGCAAGAAAGAACATGGCGAGTATAATCTCCGGTGGGGTCCCTCGGTAGGAGTTCAAAGTAATATTTGAGAGATGCAGATCCAGGCATTCGATGTGATTGTCGTTATCAACATCTTCCACTGGGCCTAATATGCACTGCAAAAGAAGAGAACATGTTAGTGCCTACCTGCAGTTTTGAACAGTGCTACACGCCCATTTGGTTTGCAGCATCTGTAAAATGCACCAACGTGCCATCTTCGATCTGTCATGATTAACATGGGCATTAATTTGATTACAATCTAGAAACATGTATCCTTCTTCACAAGAGGTTGGATTGGATGAAAAATTCCCTAAGAAAACTAGTACGGATGAATCCAAAGGAGAAATGCTTATGGACGATTGTAACCATATGAATGAAGCAACCAATATGGGGTGTGGGTGTATGTCCTAAAATCCTCCAAAATTCCTTTAGAAATCATAGTACATAGTCATTGTAAACTTGGGAAAAGGTACAAAAAATTGAACTCCCTTATGGTTAACATTTAACAGGAAAGGAACATCACCTCGATATATAGCTTCTTCAGGCACGGAAAGCATCTCAGGCAACTGAAAACTTGGTCCAGGTTGGGGACGACAGATTCTAGTGCCAAGACCTTCACTGTGCCTAGAGTCTGGGTGAAGCTTTGCTGGATGACAGACGAACATACATCTTCAAAACTAGTTATAACGTTGATATCAAGAAGGAGAGGTATATAAGGCGACTGTTGTACCTGAAAGTTGTAGTATTTGACAGACTAGTAGCCCACCACTTTCAATTTTGGTGCAGAAATGACATTGATTTTTGTTGGACCTTGTTGATCAACTACAAGTAATCTCTCAAGTGAAGGTGTGTCCTGGATGACCATATTGTGGTCCACCTTTTGTGATCTCTTGTTGCAGCACTAGCAACACACATAAATAGTGCGGAGAGTCCTGGAGGTGATGTGCAAGGTACTCGACCAATTCATCGCCTGAAGACGAAGGAACTCGAGTGAAGTACAGCCGCGGAGCAGGCGCTCCATGTCATCCTTTGGATGCGGACGACGGTGAGCTCGAGGTGCTTCAGTTGTGGTAGAAAAAGAGCGGGCACGTCATTAAGGGGGGATGGCAGTTCACGAACTTGTCTAGGCGCAGCATGGGCGCGAAGCGGAGCGCGGACGTTGGCAGCAAGCTCATATGCCCATCATTATAACTTAGATTCTCGAGCTGATCTATGGCGCGGGATCGGAACCACTCGTCAAGCTTAGCTCGCTCCTTGCCATTGGAACGGAACTTGCCTGCGATAAGGCCTTTGATTGGGACATGGTGACTGCCGAGGATTTGGGAGAACGCATCCAAGCTTTGGCGTTAGCCATGGCAGAGCTTGTGGGCATGAAGGAGGTCGACAGGGGTGCGGAGCCATAGGGTGGCCACCGCCGGAAAACGACAGCTGTCCTTGCCCGATTTCTGATGGGGACGAGGGATATGATGACTATCAACATATCATCGGGGAGGTTGTTGATGAAGTCTAGGCCTGCTGGAGTCGCTTGCGGTTCTTTCTCGACCTGCCTATGCTTGTTGGCAGCCTCGTTCTCCACCTCGTCGGTAGGGACGGGAACCTCTATCTCCATATTCACGCCGTGCTCCAGTACTTCAATAGCCCCGGCGTCGCCACTCCCTCTAATGGGGCGCTTCGGTGGCATCCTCGTACACTGACGGCTTTGAGGACCCAGAGCGGCATCGAGGATGCGGGCGGAGACAGAGGAATTGTGTGTGTGGTGAGGATGGGGGGGGGGTGCGGCCGCTCGGCGGTGCCATTAATATAGACCAGTGGGAGCGAGGCAGGAGGCGGTCCAAGGCTGTCTCGCTTCCCGGTGAGAACGACTGCTTAATTTCTAGTATGAATGAAATCTATGCTTAATTACTGAATTTTAGTTGCAAAAAATAGATGGTGATATTGATTTTTAGCTGCATATTTTGACAAATCGCAATGTCTCTTGGCTTTGCGTCGAAGTCTGGCTTTAATTTGCATACCGTAATCTGAACCATTTGCATTGAAGAGATGCACATATCCTGCGTTGAACAGCTTGTACGCTTCCCGATGAGCCTGCGCACCGGACTGCGCTCGCACGCCTCCCGTTCAGTCAAGCAGCTATCCACACGACACCTCCTATAGCCATTAAAACCAAGACACGTGGCGTCACATGAATGGTTAACCGAACGCACACGGTTTGAATTATACAAACGTTTGAGATATTAAAGTGGCAACTATTTTTTTTCAAAATGCCTTTGTTGGCTGTCATTATTCGAGTGCGTCTTCTCTCAAAATGGACACGAAAAATACCACAGCATGTCGGGTGCCCTTCCATGATAGCATGCCAAGTTTCATGAATTTCCGACGAGTTTTGGATTTACTAGAATTTAAAAACCAGGCATCTCAATGTTTTGCCGGCAATCAACAGAGCCCTGGTGTTTGAAATCCATTCCCATTTCTTGCATGGGACCTAAGCATGCACCCAAGGACACATATTTGATTTTTCAACCAATTTATATGCACTGGAGAATGCACATGTAGTTCAAATTTGAATTACGCACACAAATGCATTGAAAACTCAGTTAATGCATAAAAATGTCCAAACGAACCCCAAAAAATCACAAAAAATCACACAACACTCCTGTTGTTCTATGTTGACACAAGGAAAAAAACTTGAAAGCAATAAGAGGCAATGGATATCGTTTCGTTCCCAAAGGTGGGACGTTCCCTACCGAAAACCATCATGCTTGTTGTGAGAAAGCTCCGGTTTGTGAGAAACATATACCCAAACCTGCCCCAAATGGGACAAAATTTGTACCACGACATGTTGATGCCGCTCCATGATAGCATGCCAAGTTTCATGTATTTCAGACGAGTTTTGGATTTACTTGAATTTAAAAACCAGGCACTCAATGTTTTGCCGGCAATCAACGGTGCCCTGGTGCTTGAAATTCATTCCCATTTCTTGCATGGGACCTAAGCATGCACCCAAGGACACATATTTGATTTTTCAACCAATTTATATGCACTGGAGCATGCGCATGTAGTTCAAATTTGAATTATGCACATAAATGCATTGAAAACTCAGTTAATGCATAAAAATGTCCAAACGAACCCCAAAAAATCACAAAAATTCACACAACACTCCTGTTGTTCTATGTTGACACGAGAAAAAACTTGAAAGAAATAAGAGGCAATGGATATCGTTTCGTCCCCAGAGGTGGGATGTTCCCTACCGAAAACCATCATGCTTGTTGTGAGAAGCTCCGGTTTGTGAGAAGCATATACCCAAACCTGCCCCAAATGGGACAAAATTTGTACCACGGCATGTTGATTCCGCTCCATGATAGCATGCCAAGTTTCATGAATTTCAGACAAGTTTTGGATTTACTAGAATTTGAAAACCAGGCATCTCAATGTTTTGCCGACATTCAACGGTGCCATGGTGTTTGAAATTCATTCCCATTTCTTGCATGGGACCTAAGCATGCACCCAAGGACAAAGATTTGATTTTTCAACCAATTTATATGCACTGGAGCATGCGCATGTAGTTCAAATTTGAATTATGCACATAAATGCATTGAAAACTCTCTTAATGCATAAAAATGTCCAAACGAACCCTGAATAATTCCAATTCTTTTATGATCACTGCAGATAAAAGGTCTAGCAATTCAAACACCGTCCATGGCCGCTGTGACCCCATTATGTAATTCAAATCAAGACCAAAAATCAAGTAGATCCCACACAGTTTATTATAACCAACCATGTGAGATGCAGCACAAAATATTTTCGGACCGTGTCTGATGACACTTTGCGCGCTAGTTTTTTGTCTGAAGCGATTCCAAATTTTCGGCTTCCGCGGAAATATCTACCTCCCCGCCCCTCCACCTTACCAAAAGACACATTGCCCCCCTTTCCGCCTTCCTTTCCAAGTTGAAACCTTCACTCCTTGCTTGCAGCGCAGCCGCATCCTCGCCGGCGACCCTCCTGCACGTTGCTCGGCCTCGCCTATCCAGGCAGGTAATCCACACCCGACCCCCATCCTCCTCCTCCTTCCACATCCCACATGCCCCGACCGCTGACGCAAGCACGACACCTTCCACCCAAATCACCGACCCCTCCACCAAATAAGCGCCGGCCTAAGCCATGGTGCACGCAGTATAGCCAGGACCTCAAGGAGCATTTTGCAGCAGAGAAGCAAATCGCGGCCGCACGCGCGGATGAGGTCGCGATGGCTGCCATTCGTGCCGACCCCCAGATCTTGGAGGAGCACCTCGCCGTCGAGCCCACCGTTGACGCCTTGCGCACCGACGCCGCGACACGGTTGGCTGCTTTAAATGACAATTCGTGGCGTTTTCTCGAGGCCACCGTCGGTGCCTTCGATGAAGACTACGAGGTGTTTTCTCAGCATGCACATGCTTACCTCATCTCGAGAGCCAGCAGGTTGGTGCCCGGAGCGGCTCAGGCAACTCACCACTACAACAAGGGAACCCACGATGCGGAGGCCTCGCCCTCTTCCATGTCCAAGGAGCCAATCTTCATCGATATCTCCAACAATGAGGAGTAGCTTGTCTTATTAGCTCACTATAAGGACCCATGTTCAGTTTGCTAGCTACTGCCTTTCCTTAACAAATTCTAGTGAATTGTGCTATCTACTTTTACCATGTGGTGTTCACTTAACTACTTGGTTCAATTCTGCAAATGTGATGTTCAATTCTTCAGGGTGCAATATTTCCAAGTTGTTAAGCATGCTTGGTTTGGGTAACTATCTGATCTTCTATTAGGAGTATGTTATATTATTTAATTGGTGTTTACTTAACTGCTTGGTTCATTTGTTGTGGCTTGGTTCACTTGTTGTGGTGTTTAGTTAACTGCTTGGTTCAATTCTGCAATGCGATGTTCAATTGTTGTGGTTGCATTCTATTATTGTATACCATGTGAGGAATAAATCGAATTTGGTTGTACTAAATACATGAGAAACAAATACAATTGCTATATTTCCAAGTTGTTAAGCATGCTTGGTTTGGTTAACTGTCTGATCTTCTATTAGGAGTATGTTATATTGTGCAATGTGGTGCTCAGTTAACGTTTGGTTCATTTGTTGTGGTGTTTAGTTAACTGCTTGGTTCAATTCTGCAATGCGATGTTCAATTGTTGTGGCTGCATTCTGTTATTGTATACCACGTGAGGAATAAATCGAATTTGGCTGCACTTAATACATGAGAAATATATACAAGTGCTAGATTTCCTAGTTCTTAATCATGCTTGGTTTGGATAAATGGGTTTTCCATGTGGCTTGAATTAATCTGATGAATCCGCAATGTGCTTATTTATCATCAACATATTTTACTGATAGCATGCGAACCCTTACTTAACCTGATGACTAACTACCTTATATGTGTTGTAGGGAAACAATGGGAAGCACCAAGGTTTCCAAGATGGTACTAACTATTATACCTTGCCTTTTTGTATTCCTTTGCCCCATTTCAAATATAGAGAAGATATTTATGCACATCCTTGTTTTCAGGCGTCACTAATGATTACCTCTCAAACCACCTCTGTGGTCAGGAGGCGAGGAAAGTTTTCATACAACACCCGCGGTTCAATATTGAAGTGTTCCTGAAGAGGTCGAAGGATGGACGGTCAATCATCCACAGGCACTGGCCTAAAGTGGCAAAGACCTTCAACATGAATGAAGGCTCAATATTCGCCTTTCGCTTCAGCAGTTTTCCAGATGAGATGCATCTCTCTATGTAACGTCTATGATGCTAATTTTGAAAGGTCCTAGATGTTGCATGTGAAACTTGCTGCTGGTGCAGTTGTGTAATGGGGTAGCTGAGTGCTGAAGCTATATCATGTTGTACTCTGATGTATTTTAATTATGAAACCATGCTTCCTTAATATGGAAATGGAATATATTATGTGCTTAATATGAATGTCAATTAGATTAGTAAATGGATTATTAATAATAGGGCAATTAGCTTGCTAATTGGGTTTTGCTATTGCAAACGGTTGTTGAAAAAATACTGTGTGCGATGACCTCAGGAAACGCACACAGTTTCTAGGAAAAAACCGTGTTGGATCAATGAACAATCACACACGACATTCTCTTCAAAACTGTTTGCATTACACCACCTTGCGCAAATGTTTTCCTTGTAGTGACTGTGTGGGATGTATATATGAACGAAAACATTTAGTGGTGACTGACTGTGTGGGATGTACTTACGAGCGGAAATGATTTCGCCTGTATAATTGTATTTTTTATTTTTTTAGCACTACTGTACGTATTTCTGTATTTGAGTGCTCGTCGGTCGCACACGACCTCATTTTGCCGAGCATGTGTGCCAGGAGGGTATATCCCCAACGGTTTCTGGGTTGTGTGGGAATGACCCCCCTATCTCCCACACTCACTTGGCGACGGTTCCGAATGCCGTCGCGAAAAGGGGTTAAAAACCGTTTGTTTAGGACCGACGCGTACCAGTGTCTCTCAAATCTCTGCCATGGCGCCGCCGATCTACCCACGCGCCGATGAGGAGTCACCGCCCCCCGAGGACGCTCAGTCGAAGAGTAGCAACGAGGAGGACCCCTACGCGCTGCCGGGCGAGGTTGCGCTGGACCCCCCAACTTTGGATTGGTTTTAGGGCCAGTACAATCTTTGCATGTGGAAGTCGTTGTCGCCAGCTGAGAAAGCTAGGCAAGTGGCGTTCAAGAAGGAGATGGCGGAGGAGGAAGCCAGGTACCGGGCGGCATGTGAAGCCCGTGATGCCGCCTGGAAAAAAGAGGTGGTGGAGCTTTGGGGGTGGGCGTGTCGTCGTGCGGAGGAGGTGTACAAAGACAGGTACTTCATGAGGAAGGTCAAAGGCGTTAGGCGCCTCATCGCTGCATGGAGGTGGGCCGATAAGCTCCAGCGTGCCACCGACGAGGAGCTCTGGTGGGTGCCCAAAGAAATGGCAAGATCATTCGCGCTCGTTCGCCAGCAAGAGGCAGATCGGTATGTCAAGCGCTGCGAGGCGGAGGAGGCGGAGTACTGCCTCCGTGTTGGGAAGACGCCACGCACCAGGGAGCTGCTGGCGAGGGGCTGCCGGAATACTGCCCCCCGGAGGGATTATTAGTTTTAGTATTGTTCGTTTTCAATTTTATGCATTGTACCTAGTAGTTAAGTATCATCACGTATATGTGATGATATTATATATATTCTGTGATGAACTAATGAACAATTAATATATATATATATATTATGAATTCCATTTTCTATCTATTTTTGTATACTAATTTGTATCTAGCTGTTATCATCCACATATACAGAATGGAAAGCATATACACACACATTGAAATAGAACATATAAGAACGGAAAACAGAGTACATACATTGAAATAGAGCAATATTATGATTGCTGTGAATACATAGCGACCCACGTCAAAACGACTCAACAAAATAAAACGCGTCCACGAGACCATGACCAGTAGCCCTTGCCTACGGTAGCTCTTGGCTCTGCCTGAACTCGTGCAGGCGTTCGTCCAAGCGGTCAACACACTTGTGGTACATCTGGAGCGCGATCTTGAGCTCCAAGTTGGCTATTTCATCAGAGATCACCAACTCGAGGATGCGACGGCCATGTTCCTCTACTGCGCCTAGGTGCACACCTGGGCCAAGGAGGCGGTCGAGCCTAGCGACCAACGCGTTGGCATCGAGCGGTCCGCGGACAAGGCGAACAGCGCGGTGGGCATCCAGTGCAAGTACAGCACGACCGACCTCTGGTGGAAGTATGACGCAGAGGGCCTCTACCCACTCCTAGTGAGGAATGGGGGTATTAACAGGATTTGTACCCAGCTGTGATGCCTTGTCGACAGTGGGCAAGCACCGATGGATCCGCTCTTGATGTGTGGCATGCCGTGCCTCTCGCTCTACGGCGAGCCGCAGCCTATTGGCGTAGATGCGCCTAGCTTGCTCTGCGGCGCGCCATCGATCATGTTGTGCGGCGAGCTGCAGCCTCTCGGCACTGACATGCTTATCTTGATTTGCGGCGCCGAAGCGCCATGCGCCAAGGGCTTGCTCAACCCTGGCGATGACATGCATCACGACGCTGTCCATCGCGTTGCCAGGGAGCGCCTCGGCCTCGACGGGCCGTGGCACCTGCTTGTTTTCCTCGTCGACGAGTTTGATGGCAGAGGCGATGCTTTTGTGGGTTGGCATGCTTAGAAAAGGTGGATGTGCTACAGGCTGCGTTTGTTGCCTCCGTGCGTCGCGCGCCGCCTAGGTTTATGTACAATATCGCTGGGTGGCGGGAAACCGATGAGGAAATGGCGGGAAACAGTGGTGTGTTCATAAAACACCATCAATTAATGGGAACTTAGCATAGAAGGAACATCGAGCTAGCACAAGAAGTAGATGATGATCAGATGATCGTTTATCCTAGTTAATTATGCATGTAATAGTTTACTTTGGTGTGTGGAAATGTCACGTGTGTACTAGCCACCTATGTAATTGGATGTTTGCCGCGTATTACACACATCTTGTTTATGTGAAACGTTTCTGTTCTCTTGGCTCAACACAAACAGTTTATCAGAGTGAATTGTATGCCCTCCATTGCACACACCTTGATTTGTCTAAACCGTTTCTATTGTGCTGCCTAATCGAAAAAAGTTCATCCGATTGAACCATATGTCGTATATCGCACACACCTTGATCTGGCTGACGGTTTCATTTGTGTTGCCTAATCACAAGCAGTTCATACGAGTGAACTGTATGTCGTATATTGCACATGCCTTCATCTGGCTACCCGTTTCTTTTGTCCTGTCACATCACAAACAGTTAATTAAACTGAACCGTATGCCCCGCATTGCATACGCAACTAAAATCTGAACCGTGTTTGATGTATCCGTCATCGCAAACATTTTTCATCTTTTTGATGGGTTTTTTACATCACTGTTTGCGATTAATGCATCGCACACAGTTTCATCAAAGGGTATCTGATTGTAGTGTCGCGTTAGCAGCATCCTGCAGTAGTGATGGTGGGGGGGGGGGAGGAGTTATACTGTGCTTGTATGTTGATGACATACTGATATTCGGAACAAATCTCAAAGTCATTGAGGAGGTCAAGTCGTTTCTATCTCATAACTTTGAGATGAAAGTCCTTGGTGTGGCTGATGTTACCTTGAACATCAAGCTACTGAGAGATAATGATGGTGGGATTACACTTCCGCAATCCCATTATGTTGAGGAGGTGTTGAGTCATTTTGGGTATTCGGACTGCACACCATCTCAAACACCATATGCTCCTAGTGTGTTGATTCGAAAGTTCAAAGGCACGACTAAAGATCAACTGAGATACTCTCAAATCATTGGTTCACTTATGTACCTAGCGAGCGCAACGAGGCCTTACATCACATTTGCTGTGAGCAAACCGAGCCGATTTATTTCCAAACTGGGTGATGTACACTAGCATGCTTTTGAAAGAGTTATGCACTATCTGAAAGGTACTATGGACTTCACTATACTGAATATCCATCGGTACTTGAAGGGTATAGTGATGTGATACGTCTCCAACATATCTATAATTTTTGATTGTTCCATGCTATTATGTTATCTGTTTTGGATGTTTTATATGCATTAATATGCCATTTTATATTATTTTGGGGACTAAACTATTAACCTAGAGCCCAGTGCCAGTTCCTGTTCTTTTCCTGTTTTTGAGTTTCGTAGAAAAGGAATACCAATCGGAGTCCAAATGGAATAAAACCTTCGCGATGATTTTTCTTGGACCAGAAGACTACCAGGAGACTTGGAGATGAAGTTGGAGGAGCCACGAGGTGGTCGCAAAGACGGAGGGCGCGCCCCACCCTTGTGGGTGTTGGGGAACGCAGTATTTCAAAAAAATTACCTACGATCACACAAGATCTATCTAGGAGATGCATAGCAATGAGAGGGGAGAGTGTGTCTATGTACCCTCGTAGACCGAAAGCGGAAGCGTTTAGTAACACAGTTGATGTAGTCGAACGTCTTCATGATCCAACCGATCAAGTACCAATGCATGATAACCCACAAGTATAGGGGATCACAACAGTTTTCGAGGGTAGAGTATTCAACCCAAATTTATTGATTCGACACCAGCGGAGCCAAAGAATATTCTCAAGTATTAGCAGCTGAGTTGTCAATTCAACCACACCTAGAAACTTAATATCTGCAGCAAGGTATTTAGTAGCAAAGTAATATGATAATAGTGGTAACGATAGCAAAAGTAATATTTTTAGTTTTATAGTGATTGTAATAGTAGCAACGGAAAAGTAAATAAGCGAAGAACAATATATGGAAAGCTCGTAGGCAATGGATCAGTGATGGATAATTATGTCGGATGCGATCAATCATGCAACAGTTATAACATAGGGTGACATAGAACTAGCTCCAGTTCATCAATGTAATGTAGGCATGTATTCCGAATATAGTCATACGTGCTTATGGAAAAGGACTTGCATGACATCTTTTGTCCTACCCTCTCGTGGCAGCGGGGTCCTATCGGAAACTAAGGGATATTAAGGCCTCCTTTTAATAGAGTACCAGACCAAAGCATTAACACATAGTGAATACATGAACTCCTCAAACTATGGTCATCATCGATAAGTATCCTGATTATTGCCACTTCGGGGTTAACGGATCATAACACATAATAGGTGACTATATACTTGCAAGATAGGATCAAGAACTCACATATATTCATGAAAACATAATAGGTTCAGATCTGAAATCATGGCACTCGGGCCCTAGTGACAAGCATTAAGCATAGCAAAGTCATAGCAACATCAATCTCAGAACATAGTGGATACTACGGATCAAACCCTAACAAAATGTGACGCCCCCGATTCAATCGTACACTAATCATGCACGCAAATGTGTACGATCAAGATCAGGGACTCACGGGAAGATATCACAACACAACTCTACAAATAAAATAAGTCATACAAGCATCATAATACAAGCCAGGGGCCTCGAGGGCTCGAATACAAGTGCTCGATCATAGACGAGTCAGCGGAAGCAACAATATCTGAGTACAGACATAAGTTAAGCAAGTTGCCATAAGATGGCTAGCACAAACTGGGGGTACAGATCGAAAGAGGCGCAGGCCTCCTGCCTGGGATCCTCCTAACTACTCCTGGTCGTCGTCAGCGGGCTGCACGTAGTAGGGGCACCTCCGGTGTAGTAGGGGTCGTCGTCGACGGTGGCGTCTGGCTCCTGAATTCCAGCATCTGGTTGCGACAACCAGAAAGAAAGGAAAAGGGGAAAAAAGGGGGGAGAAAGCAACCGTGAGTACTCATCCAAAGTACTCGCAAGCAAGGAACTACACTACATATGCATGGGTATATGTGTAAGGAGGCCATATCAGTGGACTGAACTGCAGAATGCCAGAATAAGAGGGGGATAGCTAATCCTGTCGAAGACTACGCTTCTCGCAGCCACCGTCTTGCATCAAGTAGAAGAGAGTAGCTTGAAGTCCTCCAAGTTGCACCTCCAAGTAGCATCTCCAAGTAGCATCTCATAGTATAATCCTACCCAGCGATCCTCCCCTCGTATCCCTAAGGGAGAGCGACCACCGGTTGTATCTGGCACTTGGAAGGGTGTGTTTTATTAAGTATCCGGTTCTAGTTGTCATAAGGTCAAGGTACAACTCCAAGTCGTCCTGTTACCGAAGATCACGGCTATTCGAATAGATTAACTTCCCTGCAGGGGTGCACCACATAACCCAACACGCTTGATCCCATTTGGCCGGACACACTTTCCTGGGTCATGCCCGGCCGCGGAAGATCAACACGTCGCAGCCCCACCTAGGCTCAACAGAGAGGCCAGCACGCCGGTCTAAACCTAAGCGCACAGGGGTCTGGGCCCATCGCCCATAGCACACCTGCACGTTGCGTACGCGGCCGAAAGCAGACCTAGCCTAGTGGCGTTCCAGTCCAATTCGGCGCGCGCCGCTCCGTCGCTGACGTCTGAAGTGCTTCGGCTGATACCACGACGTCGGGATACCCATAACTACTCGCACGTAGATGGTTAGTGCGTATAGGCTCGTAGCCAGACTCAGATCAAATACCAAGATCTCGTTAAGCGTGTTAAGTGTCCGCGAACGCCGAACAGGGCCAGGCCCACCTCTCTCCTAGGCGGTCTCAACCTGCCCTGTCGCTCCGCCACAAAGATCCACACAGAGGGCCGTCGGGACAAAGGTCCTTTCAGCCCCCAATCCGTGAATCACTCGCGGGTACTCTTCGAGCTGACCCGACTTTAGTCACCATCTGTATAGTATGTATGTATGTATGATATATACCCGTGATCACCTCCCGAGTGATCACGGCCCAATAGTATAGCAAGGCAGACTGACAAGAATGTAGGGCCAATGATGATAAACTAGCATCCTATACTAAGCATTTAGGATTGCAGGTAAGGTATCAACAGGTGTAGCAACAATGTCAGGCTATGCATCAGAATAGGATCAACGGAAAGCAGTAACATGCTACACTACTCTAATGCAAGCAGTATAGAGTAGAATAGGCGATATCTGGTGATCAAGGGGGGGGGGCTTGCCTGGTTGCTCTGGCAAGAGAGAGGGGTCGTCAACTCCGTAGTCGAACTGGTCAGCAGCAGCGTCGGTCTCGTAGTCTACCGGAGAGAAGAGGGGGAAGAAATAATGAATACAGAGCAAACAAAGCATCACAAAATATAACAAGGCAATACGCGGTGTTCGGTGTGCCCTAACGCGGTAGTAGGTGATACCGGTGAAGGGGGGGAAAACATCCGGGAAAGTATTCCCGGTGTTTCGTGTTTTCGGGCAGAGGAGCCGGAGGGGGAAAGTTGCGGGTTCGATAGGTTAGGGGGGTGTGGCGGACGAACGGACTGCGTATCCGAATTCGTCCCGTCGTTCTGAGCAACTTTCATGTACAAAGTTTTTCGATCCGAGCTACGGTTTACCTTATATTAATTTTAAAAGATTTAATCAACTTATAAATTATTACTATTAATTTAATCCGAAAATGGCATTACTGCATCAGCATGACATCGGCATGACATCATCAGTCAACAGAGGTGTTGACTGGGTCAAGCTGACATGTGGGTCCCGCATGTCATTGACTGTTTCAGTTAATTAAGTTAATTAGTTAATTAGGTTAATTAATCTTATTTAGTTAATTTAATCAGAATTAATTAAGTTAATTAATTAGTTAATTAATTAATTAATTCATTAATTTTATTATTAATTATTTACTTATTATATATTTTTTTAATTCTCTTTTTTAATTTTCGTTCTGGGCGTGGGCCCCGTTTGTCATAGGCCCATAGGGGCCTTAGTGGTTATGGGCGTGTGGGCGCGCGGGCTCACGGGCACGGCCACGAGCGCCCACCGGGGCAAGCCCAAGCGATGGCCTCGGGCGCGGCCAGTGGCGCTGCCGCCGGCGACAAGGAGGCAGCCAGGGGCGGCGAGGTACCGGGACGCCACGCACGTGGTCTCGGCGAGGTGCGGGCCCGGCGGTCGTCAGCGGGGAAGGCAGGAGTAGTGCACGGGGGCTGCAGGCGGAGCGGGACGGCGGCGTGGGCGGCAACAGCCGCAGGTGGCACGAGCGACAACGGGCGCGACGGGGCGCGCGGGTGCGCGCGTGCTCACCGCGAGCACGAGCACCGGGCGGCACGTGCACGACTACGGGACGGTGCGAGGAGCAAGAGGAAGAGAGGCCGGGGGCCTCACCGCGGATCCGTAGGGTTAAGGCAGCGGGGCTCGGGGAGGTTGACGGGGACGACGCGTGTAGACGGGGAAGTCCGGCGGCGTCCGGGACGGCTTCGGGCGACGGAGTCGGGGTCGAGGCGGCGATGGCGGGGCGGCGCCGGGGGCGTCAGGGGCGCGGCCCAGATCCGGTCGGGGAGGTGGAGGAGACGAGGAAGAAGCGGTCCGGTGGGGCGGCCGAGGACGGGGAGGTCGAGGTGGAGGGCAGCGGTGGCGGCTCCGGTGACGTGGTCCAGGGCGGTGGCATCGGGGTCGATCCCCCGATCCAATCGGGGAGGTAGAGGAGGGGAGCGTGGGGATCGTGGGGGGGAGTGGGAGGTGCTGCGGTTGGTGGGTTAGGGCTACGGGGGATAAGGGGAAGCGAGGGTGGGCCGGCCGCTGGCCTGGTTGGCCTAGCTGGCCAGATGGGCCATTTGGCCCAGGTAGAGGGGGTGGCTTTGCCCCATTTCTTTATTTTTTTTATTTGTCTCGTTTTCTGTTTTGTTCTTTTATTATTTTATTTTATTTAGTTTTATAAATCACAACAGTTGTGCCTAAATTTGTATCACTAATTATACCTCTACCACAAAAGTTTAAACCTCCAATAAAAAATAGTTTAACATTTTATTAATTATAAAGGGCGTTCAATTAATTATTTTGCTACTGTTTTATTTATTTTAAGACACTCAAACACTTTTAAAGATGTTGGTTTCTCCACCTTTATTACTTATGCATTATTTGTCACAACGAGAATGATTCGGTTTTAATATTTGAAAACTTTTATTGTTTGTCTTTGTTTTAAATTTGAAAGTTGAACTGGGTTCCGACTGACCCGAGATTATCAACAGTAATCGAGGTGACGTGGCATCATTACCAGAGGGTTACTGTAGCTTAATTACCCGGGCGTCACAATTCTCCTCCACTACAAGAAATCTCGTCCCGAGATTTAAGAGGGGAGTAAGGGGGAAAGTTTTGGTTACGATATTCTAATGGATCTTCTCGAAGAAGTTAATCCCTTTCGTTGATGTCTTCAACTATTTATTCCAATGCATCATGATAAAGTTGTCGTCCTTTCTTCGGGAACTCCATCGTACTTATGAAAGGATAAGGGGCAGCTCAGCTATGACAGAATGCTTTTGAGGGAAACAATCTGGGGTTAACCCATGAATGAGCAAAAGATTATCTCTCGAGTTGAACATATGAAATACATCGAGAGTAAGGTACGAAGGTACAATAAGAGGTTCCAAGCGGATAGATAGTTGCTCGAAGTCTGAACCAGAGTGAGAAAGGGGTTCAGAGTAGCGAGAGTAAGTATTGCGTCTGATACCATAACAGATTACTAGGCATGTGGCCCGTGAATTACATACGAAGTCAAGCTCGAGGAATAACTTTGACAACAGGGTGTATAGGAGAGTCAGGTTTCGATCCTGTGAAACTGTGGGTTATGGGCCCACCATGTGGTTTTTTTCTTTTAATAGGAGCATTGACATCTTGCACGGTCATGATAGCAAGGCATGTCAGGGAGTACCATGTCAGCTATGTCGGCAACAACGTTGGTACCAAGGGCGAGGGACGAAGAGAACCATTTTCCTGCTCGTTGAAACGAGGCGGACCAATAGGCAAGGTTCCCGTCCATCGGTGGTTACCGGAATGTCATCAACAATAGTAACAAGGTCTTACTGACAGAGTTGTACATCGAGGTGTTTGCACAAGCAGTGGATTATTACTGCTTAAATCCTATAGATCATAGAAAAGGTTTAAACAAACCAATGGAAGGAAAATATGATCATCAGATTAAACAGAACAATGGAAAGGAAAATAATATTAAACACATATTTCGAGGGTATATCCTTCCCAAGGACAAGCAGAGCAAGATATCCATGACAGGATATAAAGTAGAAAACCATTTAGGTAAGGGGGGAGGAATCTCATGATATTACTCATACAACGGTGTTAGGATAATTGATAATTAAAATATAGCATCGTGCTTCAAACGTGCCTGCTGAAAATCGGAGTACCATTGACATGCTTCGAGATAGCAGTGACATGGTCTTCAGGTGAAGATCAGACTTTGGAAACACGAAGGATCCATCAAGAATAACTTGTAGAATAAGTCTTACAATCTCCTCATGGATGAATGGATAACCTTGCTGAAAAGGAATCTATAATGATAGGTCCTCCAGCCGGGGGGGGTGCTAGGCATGACATCATGTTACCGGGTCATCAAAGGATCAACATCATAACTCTTGGAAAGTTGTCCCAACCATCATATCTGACCGAGATTCAGATCCGATTGGTGTCAGGATACCTCAGACTTAGGATACCTGAGAAGAAAAGGTGCAACGCAAATTGACGAGATGACATTGTAAGATTCCGGGGAAATGATCTATGAAGTGATGTCCGTTAACAAGAGTCCATCATTAACCCAAGGAGAGGACAAGGAGGTGTCTGGTGAACTCAACGGCAATTCACCGAGATTCCCAAAAGATGGATTTCCACCATTAAGTGAACAAGGAGATAACATTTGTCAGATCAAACGATATAAGGAAGTATGCTCGAGGAAAACATACACAATTAAACATTGGTTGAGAGGTGCGCCCGAAATATGGGTTGGGTTGCACGACCAATGTCAGAATGGTGATTCAATTAGCGAAGGACTTAGAATGAACTATCGCCCATTCACTTCAAAGCAATAGGGTTGTTAGAAGTTTTGAATTCACACGTCATAGCTCCATTGTTGGTATTCCGGTTGAAAACAATACGGGGACCAAGGAATGAACGAAGATGGCAAGAAGTATTATGATATCAAGAATTATTAAGAGGTGGTGAAATTCTCACCACATTCTTGACAAAAGGAGATGGTAATACTTCCGAGGTAAGGAAGATCAACTGTTGGGTAGCAGTGATCTCAAGGTTTACACAAAACACGAACAAGTTGTGTTGAACGGAAGGCAATAAAGTGGTCGATGAGAACAGGAATCATCGAGGGGCAAGGATGGTATTACCCATCATGAATTCAACTGAATTCCTGGAAGAGCTCATAAGGTTGATGATGATCACGACACAAGTGTCGAGAGTTTCCATGCCGATGTGATCAATCAGCGACGACATCAAGTCAAAGTAATGATGAAGCAAGAGGTTAATGGAACCACGGTTATGGCATAAACTCGAACTCAAGCTTGTTGTTTAAGGTGAAAGGGAATGACGAGGAAAATCGACGTAAGCTTAATTCATCGTCGAAAATTGTGCTCCGAGAAGAAGGACCGGGTAGCACAGTTAAAATCATCACGACAATGATATAGCCAAACAGGCTAGGAATGACATGATCGGGTACAAACTCGTACTTATAGAAGCTTACTGAAGAGTGGTTGAACCGTAGAGCGGACTCGGTTCAGTTATCGATGCCTTTGAGTGTTCAATAACTCAGAGCCCATGAAAAATTGTAATCAGTGAGTATGTAGTACTTGATGAAGAACTCATAGGAAGTTATGCAGTTCCAAGATAATCTCGAGATACCATGGGGTAATACTCGACGACAGATCAAAGTAGAGGTTGTACCGGGGTATTGATCCACAGAAGACAAGTGCTTACACTTGCATCAAAAATGGTATTTAAAGGAGAACATGGTCGGAACCACGATTGTAAAAGGCCATATCCCAGATATAAGATGAACTTATATCAAGGGAATAATTAATTTTAAAAGAAGCTTCGATGAGAAGATGTACATCGGGTCCATGGGCATGAACACAAAGTTCAAGGTCGTCTCCCACTTCTCCAATGCATAACCTTTCATCCACTTCTCGCGTTCGATTAAGTTGCAGTGTTGAAATTTTATCTGGCGAAGCACCAGAAGAGTATGACTCGTGAAAACTTTCGAGTTCTCACCCATTAAGGAGGGCATAGGTTCAACCCATCGGAGCATCTTATAATCATATACCAGAATCTTTAGAAGTAATTAACTCAAGCTCGAAGACAGAGCATGGTTAAGAAAGCAGAGGATACAATTTACCAAAGGCATTATGTATCAGAGGAAAGGCTCACAAGGTTATTGAATATGAAGGGCGTTGTCAGATAAAATCCAACAAAGGATCTGGTGGTCCACAAGGGATCTGACGTGAGCATCGGTACTCAACCAGAGGAAGAAGAATGCACGGGCATCATATTATAGAACATCGGAAGGATTCGATGCTTAGATAATAAAGGAATTTCGATCCCCAAAACAAAGGATCAGAAGCAATGCTCTGAGTAGGGATGGATAAGTTGAATATACCAGAGGCACAATTGACGACAAATAGTTTGGTCCAGAACCAGCTCATGTTCAAAAATGATGTCTGAGCCGGAAGGATAATTTAGAAGGGTTGATAGATGTTTGTGTGCATTCGCACACATGCTGAATCAATAGGATCAAAATGACGATGCCTAAGGATACTAACGAATATTGCCAATGGGAAGCATCCATAATGCAAGCAGACAAGTATTGCAGAGCAATAAGCTATTAAGGATTTTTGGAGGATCAAATAGTATTTCGAAGACCATTGTGAAACACATGAACAACTGGGGGATGAGCGGATACTCGATAAGTGCGAGAATTATCCATAGGGGCATTCAGGTGACAAGGAACAGCAAGGTGATAATCTCAAGGATTATCGAGACAACGACGAGTGTTTCGAGGTATCTGGTAATAACAAGACCAACTGGGGATGAATGTAAGAATAACAACTGCAAGTAGTTATCCATAAGGGTTGACGGTGGAAGGGGAATTGCAAATGCGATGAACATAAGTTCTCGGGTTAACAACGGAGAGTATCTTCAGGGTCTTCACGTGCCGCAGACGATCATCATTAATAAGGGGCTCTCCGGGTGAAAGTGATAACGAGATCCTAATGTTAGATTTAGCAAAATTCATTTAACTCGAATAGAAGAGAGATCAGAGTCCCAGAGTAAAGGTCGAGGAGTAAAAGATCCTACTACCACCCAATGGCGACGTGTGCCCGTAGGACACACAGCCATGTTAGTAAAAGTTTTAGCAACGTCTAGACTCGACTTCGGCCAAGGAGTGTGGAAGGGGGATTCCTACAGGCAGTCGGCTCTGATACCAACTTGTGACGCCCCCGATTCAATCGTACACTAATCATGCACGCAAATGTGTACGATCAAGATCAGGGACTCACGGGAAGATATCACAACACAACTCTACAAATAAAATAAGTCATACAAGCATCATAATACAAGCCAGGGGCCTCGAGGGCTCGAATACAAGTGCTCGATCATAGACGAGTCAGCGGAAGCAACAATATCTGAGTACAGACATAAGTTAAGCAAGTTGCCATAAGATGGCTAGCACAAACTGGGGGTACAGATCGAAAGAGGCGCAGGCCTCCTGCCTGGGATCCTCCTAACTACTCCTGGTCGTCGTCAGCGGGCTGCACGTAGTAGGGGCACCTCCGGTGTAGTAGGGGTCGTCGTCGACGGTGGCGTCTGGCTCCTGAATTCCAGCATCTGGTTGCGACAACCAGAAAGAAAGGAAAAGGGGAAAAAAGGGGGGAGAAAGCAACCGTGAGTACTCATCCAAAGTACTCGCAAGCAAGGAACTACACTACATATGCATGGGTATATGTGTAAGGAGGCCATATCAGTGGACTGAACTGCAGAATGCCAGAATAAGAGGGGGATAGCTAATCCTGTCGAAGACTACGCTTCTCGCAGCCACCGTCTTGCATCAAGTAGAAGAGAGTAGCTTGAAGTCCTCCAAGTTGCACCTCCAAGTAGCATCTCCAAGTAGCATCTCATAGTATAATCCTACCC
>NC_041388.1:334869850-334922048 GCF_002162155.2 Triticum dicoccoides
GTTTCTATTTTTATGTTTTTTTAGCTTTGTTTTCTGTTTTCTTTTCTTTATCTATTTTCTTTTCTATTTTATTCTTTTAACTTTTGTTTTATAAAATATAAATACAACTCCTAAATTAATGTTATAATTTATTCTACTGCCCCAAAAAGTTTGACACCTAATAAAAATAGTTTGCATTATTATTAATTATAAAAGGCATTTAATTAATTGTCACAGCTGCTGTTTTAATTACTCTAGAGCCTTTAACATATTATAAAATTGTGGTTTCTCCACAATAATTACCTGTGCATTATTTTGTTCACTCCGAACATTTTAGTTTTAAAATTTGAAGACTTTTATTGTTTGCCTGATTTTGAACTTGAATTTGAATCGGTTTCGAACTAACTCGAGATTAGCAACTATAATTGAGGTGACGTGGCATCATTAGCAGAGGAGCACTGTAGCTTAATTACCTGGGCGTCACACAAAACTAACTCGATTACATGATAAATCTCATCCAACCCATCACCGCCCAGCAAGCCTACGATGGAATTACTCACGCACGATGGTGAGCATCATGAAATTGGTGATGGAGGAAGGTTGATGATGACGATGGCGACGGATTCCCCTCTCCGGAGCCCCGAACGGACTCCAGATCAGCCCTCCTGAGAGAGTTTAGGGCTTGGCGGCGGCTCCATATCATAAAACGCGATGAATCCTTCTCTCTGATTTTTCCCCGAACACGAATATATGGAGTTGGAGTTGAGGTCGGTGGAGCACCAGGGAGCTCACGAGGCAGGGGGGCGCGCCCAGGGGGTAGGCATGCCCCCACCCTCGTGGACAGGGTGTGGGCCCCCTGGCCTTGATTCTTTTGATAGTATTTTTTATATATTCCAAAAATAGTCTCCGTTGATTTCAGGTCATTCCGAGAACTTTTATTTCTGCACAAAAATAACACCATGGCAATTCTGCTGAAAACAACGTCAGTCCGGGTTAGTTTCATTCAAATCATGCAAGTTAGAGTCCAAAACAAGGGCAAAAGTGTTTGGAAAAGTAGATACGACGGAGATGTATCAACACCCCCAAGCTTAAACCTTTGCTTGTCCTCAAGCAATTCAGTTGATAAACTGAAAGTGATAAAGAAAAACTTTTACAAACTCTGTTTGCTCTTGTTGTTGTAAATATGTAAAGTCGGCATTCAAGTTTTCAGCAAAGATTATGAACTAACCATATTCACAATAACATTTAGGTCTCATGTTTACTCATATCAATGGCATAATCAACTAGCGAGCAATAATAATAAATCTCGGATGACAACACTTTCTCAAAAAATCATAATATGATATAACAAGATGGTATCTCGCTAGCCCTTTCTGAGACCACAAAACAAAAATGCAGATCACCTTTAAAGATCAAGGACTGACTAGACATTGTAATTCATGGTAAAAGAGATCTAGTCAAGTCATACTCAATGTAAACTAACAATAATACATGCAAATGACAGCGGTGCTCCCCAACTTGTGCTTTTTAATAAGAGGATGATGACTCAACATAAAAGTAAATAGATAGGCCCTTCATAGAGGGAAGCAGGGATTTGTAGAGGTGCCAGAGCTCAGTTTTGAAATAGAGATGAATACTATTTTGAGCGTTGTACTTTCATTGTCAACATAACAACTGAGAGATCTTGATATCTTCCATGCTACACACATTATAGGCGGTTCCCAAGCAGAATGGTAAAGTTTATACTCCCCCACCACCAACAAGCATCAATCCATGTCTTGCCCGAAACAATGGGTGCCTCCAACTAACAACAATCCTGGGGGAGTTTTGTTTGCAATTATTTTGATTTGATTTGAGCATGGGATTGGGCATCTCAGTGACCAGCCATTTTCTCGCGAGTGAGGAGCGAAGTCCACTCCTCTTGAGAATAACACGCCTAGCATGGAGGATATAGACAACCCTAGGTTATACATGAGTTATTCGAGCATACAAAACAGAATGTTTATTTGAAGGTTTAGAGTTTGCCACATACAAATTTACTTGGAATGACACGTAGATACAGTATATAGGAAGGTATGGTGGACTCATATGGAATAACTTTGGGGTTTATGGAATTAGATGCACAAGCAGTATTCCCGCTTAGTACAAGTGAAGGCTAGAAATAGACTGGGAAGCGACCAGCTAGAGAGCGACAACAATCATGAACATGCATTAAAATTAATCAACACCGAATGCAAGCATGAGTAGGATATAATTCACCATGAACATAAATATCATGGAGGCTATGTTGATTTTGTTTCAACTACATGCGTGAACATGTGCCAAGTCAAGCCACTCGAATTGTTCAAAAGGAGGATACCACCCCATCATACCACATCACAACCATTTTCATAGCATGTTGGCACGCAAGGTAAACCATTATAAACTCCTAGCAAATTAAGTATGGCATAAGCAACTATAATCTCTAATTGTCATTGCAAACATGTTTCATTCATAATAGGTTGAATCAGGAATGATGGACTAATCATATTTACAAAAACAAGGGAGGTCGAGTTCATACCAGCCTTTTTCATCTCAATCAGTTCATCATATATCGTCATTATTGCCTTTCACTTGCACGGCCGAATAGTGTGGATAATAATAATAATAGTGCACGTGCATTGGACTAAGCTGGAATCTGCAAGCATTCAACTCAAGAGAGAAGACAAGGTAATGTGGGCTCTTTGTTAGATCAACAATAATGCATAAGAGAGCCACTCAACATTTTCATCATGGTCTTCTCCCCTCGACCCCCAAAGAAAAAGAAAAGAAATAAGACTATTTACATGGGAAAGCTCCCAACAAGCAAAAGAAGAATGAGAAATCTTTTTGGGTTTTCTTTTTAATTACTACATGCGCGAAAAGTAAACTAGCTAAAAGCTACAACTATTTTTTGGTTTTTCTTAAGGTTTTTCAAACACACAAGAAGAAAGCTTAAAAAGAAAATAAACTAGCATGGATGATACAATGAAAAAGTATGAGCACCGACAATTGGCATGAGTGTGTGAACATGAATGTAAAGTCGGTGAGAGATACGTACTCCCCCAAGCTTAGGCTTTTGGCCTAAGTTGGTCTATTCCCATGGATGGCCTGGTGGATATCCGAAGTTGAAGCTGGGTCGTACTAAGATGCATCAGCTACTGCCTGAAGAGGTGCAGCTTGGAGACAAGCTGCCTCCGTCCTCCTCTCGTACTTGTTCGTCTCCTCCCTGGTTATAACAGATCTCCTTTTTGCCTAAAAGTCAAAGAAAGTAGGAGCAGGAGAGCGACGTGATAGGTGCGTCGTCTGTCAAAGATTAGTCGGTACTGGAGGGACTGATCGTTCCTCTCAACAAATTGATGACGAACCATAACATTATAATCTAAATAAGCAGGAGGCAACTCAATATCATCTCCGCGTATGGGTATCTCAAGAAAATCAGCTAAACGGGTTGCGTAAATTCCACCAAACAAATCTCCATTAATACTGTTATTATGCAACCTACGTGCAACAATGGCCCCCAAGTTGTATTGTCTATCTCCTAATACAACACTCTTGAGAACACTAAGATCCGGAACACACATATGACATGCCTCATCCTTACCGTTTATGCATCTACCTATAAAGAGAGCAAAATAATGTATGGCAGGAAAATGAATGCTCCCTATGGTAGCTTGTGTTATTTCTCTAGATTCCCCCATAGTGATACTAGCAAGGAAGTCTTTAAATTCAGATTTGTGAGGCTCACTAGCACTACCCCACTGAGGGAGTTTACAAGCAGTATTAAAATCTTCTAAGTGCATGGTATAAGATTTATCATAAAGATCAAACATGATAGTTTGAGAATTGCGCGATGATGTAAATTTAAACCTTCTCACAAATGAATCAGTTAAATAGAGGTACTGACGGCACTTATCTGACTCGAAGCTCTCAAGATCAGTGTTACGCACATATGCTTCAAATTCCTCCTTAATTCTTGCCCGGACGATGAAATTTTCTGACGGCCATTCACAAGGCCGCACTTGAGCATCTCTTGGTAGTTCATTGTCCGACTCATGTATCGCGGGCCTGGGTCCTTGCTTCCTTGAGGAACCACCTTGGTACATTTTCCTAAACATATTTCTTCCTCTGAAAAATTTCTGAAATTTTTAGTGACTCAAAATAAAAGTGAACCAAACTCAACAAAATTCTTAGCAACTAGTCCTACAAGTGCCTAGAGGCTATATCATGCATTAAAACTACTTTTGACCACATAAATTTGACATGCAAGCTCAAGAACATGGTCACCTAAGCAGCAAAAAATTGCAATAAATAAAGCACAAGAACAAAAACTAATTGTACCATTGGAGGAGTCACATACCAAAGAACAATCCCCCAAAGCAGTTTTGTGAATGGAGCTTTGAGCAAGGAGATCGAAAATGGTAGCAAGATGAGCTAGAACATGGGTTTGAGCTGGTGGATGATTTTTTCTGGAGCAAGACAAAGTGTGTGGGTGCAAGGATAAGTGGAGGGGACCCATGTGGGGTCCACGAGGCAGGGGGCACGCCCTCCACCCTCGTGGGCACGTGGCTGCTCCCCCTGCTGTGTTCTTAGTGCCTAAAATCCTTAAATATTCTAGAAAAAAACATATTTCATTTTAGGGGCATTTGGAGAACTTTTATTTTCAGGGTATTTTTTATTGCATGGTTAATTCAGAAAACAGACAGAAAAATACTATTTTTGCTTTATTTAATATAAATAACAGAAAGTAAAAAGAGGGTACAGAGAGTTGTGTTTTCTAACTTCATCCATCTCATGCTCATCGAAAGGAATCCACCAACAAGGTTGATTAAGTCTTGTTAACAAACTCTTTTCGAATAACATGAAACCGGAGAATTTTCGAATAATACTAGGTTACATCAACGGGGATATGCATGTCCCCAACAATAAGAATATCATATTCCTTCTTGGCAGTAGGAAGAGGAAATTCAAAACCTCCAATAATAATCGTTGAAAATTTTCCAATAGAATTGATACTATAGACTTGAGGTTGTTTCCTCGGAAAGTGTACCGTATGCTCATTACCATTAACACTAAAAGTGACGTTGCCTTTGTTGCAATCAATAACAGCTCCTGCAGTATTCAAAAAGGGTCTACCAAGGATAATCGACATACTAGCATCCTCGGAAATATCAAGAATAACAAAGTCCGTTAAAATAGTAACGTTTGCAACCACAACAGGCACATCCTCACAAATACCGACATGTATAGCAGTTGATTTATCGGCCATTTGCAAAGATAATTCAGTAGGTGTCAACTTATTCAAATCAAGTCTACGATATAAAGAGAGAGGCATACCACTAACACCGGCTCCAAGATCACAAAAAGCAGTTCTAACATAGTTTCTTTTAATGGAGCATGGTGTAGTTGGTACTCCTGGATCTCCAAGCTTCTTTGGTATTCCACCCTTAAAAGTGTAATTAGAAAGCATGGTGGAAATTTCAGCTTCCGGTATATTTCTTTTATTAGTAACAATATCCTTCATGTATTTAGCATAAGGGTTCATTTTAATCATATCAGTCAAACGCATACGCAAAAAGATAGGTCTAATCATTTCAGCAAAGCGTTCAAAATCCTCATCATCCTTTTTCTTGGATGGTTTAGGAGGAAAAGGCATGGGTTTCTGAACCCATGGTTCTCTTTCTTTACCGTGCTTCCTAGCAACAATGTCTCTCTTATCATAATGTTGATTCTTTGATTGTGGGTTATCAACATCAATAGCAGGTTCAATCTCTATGTCATTATTATTGCTAGGTTGAGCATCAACATGAACATCATCATTAACATTATTACTAGGTTCATGTTCATTACCAGATTGTGTTTCAGCATTAGAAATAGAAATATCGTTGGGATTCTCAGGTGTGTCAACAATAGGTTCACTATAAGCATGCAAAGTCTTATCTTTCTTCTTCTTCTTCTTAGAAGAACTAGGTTCATCAACATTAGTTCTCTGAGAATATTGCTCAATTCTCTTAGGGTGGCCCTTAGGATACAAAGGTTCCTGAGTCATTTTACCCCCTCTAGTCATAACTCTAACAACATTATCATTCTTCTTATTATTTAATTCATTGAGCAAATCATTCTGAGCTTTAAGCACTTGTTCTACTTGAGTGGTAACCATAGAAGCATGTTTACTAATAAGTTTAAGTTCACCTTTAACTCTAGACATATAATCAGTCAAGTGTTCAAGCATATTAGCATTGTGTTTCAATTGTCTACCAACATAAGCATTGAAGTTTTCTTGTTAAACAATAAAATTATCAAACTCATCTAAGCATTGGCTAGCAGACTTATTACGAGGAATATCACCTTCATCAAATATATAGAGAGAATTTACCTTTACTACCTGTGTCGGGTTATCAAGACCATGTACTTCTTCAATAGGTGGTAAATTCTTAACATCTTCAGCTTTAATACCTTTTTCTTTCATAGATTTCTTTGCCTCTTGCATATCTTCGGGACTGAGAAATAGAATACCCCTTTTCTTTGGGGTTGGCTTAGGAGTTTGTTCAGGAAGTGTCCAATTATTTTCATTAGTCAACATATTATTCAATAGCAATTCAGCTTGATCAACAGTTCTTTCCCTGAAAACACAACCAACACAATTATCCAGGTAGTCTCTGGAAGCATCGATTAGTCCATTATAAAAGATATCAAGTATTTCATTTTTCTTAAGAGGATGATTAGGCAAAGCATTAAGTAATCGGAGAAGCCTCCCCCAAGCTTGTGGGAGACTCTCTTCTTCAATTTGCACAAAATTATATATTTCCCTTAAAGTAGCTTGTTTCTTATGAGCGGGGAAATATTTAGCAGATAAGTAATAAATCATATCCCGGGGACTACGCACACAACCAGGATCAAGAGAATTAAACCATGTTTTAGCATCACCCTTTAATGAGAATGGGAATAACTTAAGGATAAAGTAATAGCGAGTTTTCTCATCATGAGTAAACATGGTGGCTATATCATTTAATTTAGTAAGATGTGCCACAACAGTTTTAGATTCATAGCCATAAAAAGGATCAGATTCAACCAAAGTAATTAACTCAGGATCGACAGAGAAATCATAATCCTTATCAGTAATAAAGATAGGTGAAGTAGCAAAAGCAGGGTCATATTTCATTCTAGCATTCAAAGACTTTTCTTTAAGCTTAGCTAATAATTTCTTAAAATTAGATCTATCATTGCAAGCTAAGAAGTCTCTAGTAGTTTCTTCATCCATAACATAACCCTCAAGCACAACAGGCAATTCATATTTAGGGTGAGAATCTTCATCATCACTTTCATCAATATTATCAATTTCAATAATTTTATTCTCTCTAGCCCTAGCAAGTTGTTCATCAAGAAATTCACATAGTGGCACAATATTATCAAGCATAGAAGTAGTTTCATCATAAGTATCATGCAAAGCAGAAGTGGCATCATCAATAACATGCGACATATCAGAATGAATAGCAGGTGTAGGTGTCGCAAGTTTACTCAAAACAGAAGGTGAGTCAAGTGCAGAGCTAGATGTCAGTTCCTTACCTCCCCTCGTAGTTGAGGGAAAAATCTTGGTTCTTTGATCTTTCAAGTTCTTCATAGTGACCAGCAAATATAAATCCCAAGTGATTCAAAGAATAGAGCTATGCTCCCCGGCAACGGCGCAAGAAAATAGTCTTGATAACCCACAAGTATAGGGGATCGCAATAGTTATCGAGGGTAGAGTATTCAACCCAAATTTATTGATCCGACACAAGGGGAGCCAAAGATATTCTCAAGTATTAACAGCTGAGTTGTCAATTCAACCACACCTGGAAACTGAATATATGTAGCAAGGTATTTAGTAGCAAAGTAATATGATAGTAGTGGTAACGGTAGCAAAAGTAATATTTTTAGTTTTATAGTGATTGTAACAGTAGCAACGGAAAAGTAAATAAGTGAAGAACAATATATGAAAAGCTCGTAGGCAATGGATCAGTGATGGATAATTATGTCGAATGCGATCAATCATGCAACAATTATAACATAGGGTGACATAGAACTAGCTCCAGTTCATCAATGTAATGTAGGCATGTATTCCGAATATAGCCATACATGCTTATGGAAAAGAACTTGCATGACATCTTTTGTCCTACCCTCCCATGGCAGCGCCTATTGGATACTAAGGGATATTAAGGCCTCCTTTTAATAGAGTACCAGACCAAAGCATTAACACATAGTGAATACATGAACACCTCAAACTACGGTCATCACCGTTAGTTTCCCGATTATTGTCACTTCGGGGTTAACGGATCATAACACATAATAGGTGACTATAAACTTGCAAGATAGGATCAAGAACTCATATATATTCATGAAAACATAATAGGTTCAGATCTGAAATCATGGCACTCGGGCACTAGTGACAAGCATTAAGCATAACAAAGTCATAGCAACATCAATCTCAGAACATAGTGGGTAGTAGGGATCAAACTTCTAACAAAACTAACTCGATTACATGACAAATCTCATCCAACCCATCACCGTCCAGCAAGCCTACGATGGAATTACTCACGCACGGCGGTGAGCATCATGAAATTGGTGATGGAGGAAGGTTGATGATGACGATGGCGACAGATTCCCCTCTCCGGAGCCCCGAACGGACTCCAGATCAGCTCTCCTGAGAGAGTTTAGGGCTTGGCGGCGGCTCCGTATCATAAAACGTGATGAATCCTTCTCTTTCATTTTTTCTCCCCAAACACGAATATATGGAGTTGGAGTTGAGGTCGGTGTAGCAACAGGAGGGCCACGAGGCAGGGGGGCGCGCCCCCACCCTCGTGGATAGGGTGTGCCCCCCCGGCCTTGATTCTTTCGCTAGTGTTTTTATATATTCCAAAAATAATCTATGTTGATTTCAGGTCATTCTGAGAACTTTTATTTCTGCACAAAAATAACACCATGGCAATTCTGCTGAAAACAACGTTAGTCCGGGTTAGTTCCATTCAAATCATGCAAGTTACAGTCCAAAACAAGGGTAAAAGTGTTTGTAAAAGTAGATATGACGGAGACGTATCAACGCACAAAACCTCCGTGATCTACACACGTTCAGCTCGGTCACGTCCCTCAAACTCTTGATCCAGTTGAGGCCGAGGGAGAGTTCCGTCAGCATGACGGCGTAGTGATGGTGATGATGAATTTACCGACGCAGGGCTTCGCCTAAGCACTTCGACAATATGACCAAGGTGTAAAACTGTGGAGGGGGGCACCGCACACGGCTAAAGATCAACTTGTGTGTCTATGGGGTGCCCCCTCCCCCGTATATAAAGGAGGGGAGGACGAGGCCGGCCGGCCCTAGGGGGCGCGCCCAAGGAGGGGAGTCCTACTAGGACTCCAAGTCCTAGTAGGATTCCACCAAGAGGGAGAGAGGGGGAAGGAAGGAGAGGGAGAGAGGGAGAAGGAAAGGGGGGCGCTGCCCCCCTTCCCTTGTCTAATTCGGACTGCAAGGGGGGGGGAGCCTGCCCTGGTTCCCCTCCTCTCTCTCCAATAAGGCCCATGGTGGCCCATTAGTTCCCCCAGGGGTTCCGGTAACCCCTCCGGCACTCCGGTTTTACCAGAAACCATCCGGAACACTTCCCGTGTCCAAATAACATGGTCCAATATATTAATCTTTATGTATCGACCATTTCGAGACTCCTCGTCATGTCTGTGAACTCATCCGGGACTCCAAACAACCTTCGGTACATCAAATCACATAACTCATAATACAAATCGTCATCGAACATTAAGCGTGTGGACCCTACGGGTTCGTGAATTATGTAGACATGACCGAGGCACATCTCCGGTCAATAACCAATAGCGGAACCTGAATGCTCATATTGGCTCCTACATATTCTACGAAGATCTTTATCGGTCAAACCGCATAAAAGCATACATTATTCCCTCTGTCATTGGTATGTTACTTGCCCGAGATTCGATCGTCGGTATGCTTATACCTAGTTCAATCTCGTCACCGACAAGTGTCTTTACTCATTCCGTAATGCATCATCCCGCAACTAACTCATTAGTCACATTGCTTGCAAGGCTTATAGTGATGTGCATTACCGAGAGGGCCTAGAGATACCTCTCCGACAATCGGAGTGACAAATCCTAATCTCGATCTATGCCAACTCGACAAACACCATCGGAGACATCTGTAGAGCATCTTTATAGTCACCCAGTTACGTTATGACGTTTGATAGCACACAAGGTGTTCCTCCGGTATTCGGGAGTTGCATAATATCATAGTCATAAGAACATGTATAAGTCATGAAGAAAGCAATAGCAATAAACTAAACGATCGTAATGCTAAGCTAACGGATGGGTCTTGCCCATCGCATCATTCTCTAATGATGTGATCTCGTTCATCAAATGACAACACATGTCTATTGCTAGGAAACCTAACCATCTTTGATTAACGAGCTAGTCTAGTAGAGGCATACTAGGGACACTCTGTTTGTCTATGTATTCACACATGTACTAAGTTTCCGGTTAATACATAGCATGAATAATAAAAACATTTATCATGATATAAGGAAATATAAATAACAACTTTATTATTGCCTCTAGGGCATATTTACTTCAGTCTCCCACTTGCACTAGAGTCATTAATCTAGATTACACAGTAATGATTCTAACACCCATGGAGTCTTGGTGCTTATCATGTTTTGCTCGTGAGAGAGGCTTAGTCAACGGGTCTGTAACATTGAAATTCATATGTATCTTGCAAATCTCTATGTCTCCCTCCTTGACTTGATCGCAGATGGAATTGAAGCATCTCTTGATGTGCTTGGTTCTCTTGTGAAATCTGGATTCCTTTGCCAAGGCAATTGCACCAGTATTGTCACGAAAGATTTTCGTTGGACCCGATGCACTAGGTATTACACCTAGAGCGGATATGAACTCCTTCATCCATACTCCTTCATTTTCTGCTTCCGAAGCAGCTATGTATTCCGCTTCACATGTAGATCCCACCATGAAGCTCTGCTTAGAACTGCACCAACTGACAGCTCCACCATTCAATAAAAATACATATCCGGTTTGTGACTTAGAGTCATCTGGATCAGTGTCAAAGCTTGAATCGACATAACCGTTTACGACAAGCTCTTTATCACCTCCATAAACGAGAAACTAATCCTTAGTCCTTTTCAGGTATTTCAGGATGTTCTTGACCGCTGTCCAGTTATCCACTCCTGGATTACTTTGGTACCTCCCTGCTAAACTAATAGCAAGGCACACATTGGGTCTGGTACACATCATTGCATACATGATAGAACCTATGGCTGAGGCATAGGGAATGACTTTCATTTTATCTCTATCTTCTGCAGTGGTCGGGCATTGAGTCTGACTCAACTTCACACCTTGTAACACATGTAAGAACCCTTTATTTGCTTGATCCATTTTGAACTTCTTCAAAACTTTATCAAGGTATGTGCTTTGTGAAAGTCCAATTAAGCGTCTTGATCTATCTCTATAGATATTTATATCCAATATATAAGCAGCTTCACCGAGGTCTTTCGTTGAAAAATTCTTATTCAAGTGTCCTTTTATGCTATTAAATTCAGTATCATTTCTGATCAACAATATGTCATCCACATATAATATCAGAAATGCTACAGAGCTCCCACTCACTTTCTTGTAAATACAGGCTTCTCCAAAAGTCTGTATAAAACCATATGCTTTGATCACACTATCAAAGCGTATATTCCAACTCCGAGATGCTTGCACCAGTCCATAAATGGATCGCTGGAGCTTGCACACTTTGTTAGCACCTTTTGGATCGACAAAACCTTCTGGTTGCATCATATACAACTCTTCTTTAAGATATCCATTAGTGAATGCCCTTTTGACATCCATTTGAAAAATTTAATAATCATAAAATGCGGCAATTGCTAACATGATTCGGACAAACTTAAGCATCGCTACGGGTGAGAAGGTCTCACCGTAGTCCACTCCTTGAACTTGTCGAAAACCTTTCACAACAAGTTGAGCTTTGTAGACATTAACATTACCGTCAGCGTGAGTCTTCTTCTTGAAGATCCATTTATTCTCTATGGCTTGCCAATCATTCGGCAAGTCAACCAAAGTCCACACTTTGTCCTCATACATGGATCCCATCTCAGATTTCATGGCCTCAAGCCATTTCATAGAATCTGGGCTCATCATCGCTTCCTCATAGTTCGTAGGTTCGTCATGGTCAAGTAACATGACCTCCAGAACATGATTACCGTGCCACTCTGGTGCGTATCTTGCTCTGGTTGACCTACGAGGTTCAGTAGTAACTTGATCAAAAGTTTCATGATCATCATCATTAACTTCCTCACTAATTGGTGTAGGAATCATTGGAACTGATTTCTGTGATGAACTACTTTCCAATAAGGGAGAAGGTACAGTTACCTCATCAAGTTCTACTCTCCTCCCACTCACTTCTTTCGAGAGAAACTCCTTCTCTAGAAAGGATCCATTCTTAGCAACGAATATCTTGCCTCCGGATCTATTATAGAAGATGTACCCAATAGTTTCCTTTGGGTATCCTATGAAGACACATTTCTCCGATTTGGGTTTGAGCTTATCAGGTTGAAGCTTTTTCACATAAGCATCACAACCCCAAACTTTAAGAAACGACAACTTGGGTTTCTTACCAAACCACAGTTCATATGGTGTCATCTCAACGGATTTTGATGGTGTCCTATTTAACATGAATGCAGCCGTCTCTAAAGCATAACCCCAAAACGATAGTGGTAAATCAGTAAGAGACATCATAGATCACACCATATCTAATAAAGTGCGGTTACAACATTCGGACACACCATTACGCTGTGGTGTTCCAGGTGGCGTGAGTTGCGAAACTATTCCGTATTGTTTCAAATGAAGACCAAACTCATAACTCAAATATTCACCTCCGTGATCAGATCATAGAAACTTAATTTTCTTCTTACAATGTTTTTCCACTTCACTCTGAAATTCTTTGAACTTTTCAAATGTTTCAGACTTATGTTTCGTCAAGTAGATATACCCATATCTGCTCAAATCATCTGTGAAGGGCAGAAAATAATGATACCCGCCACGGCATCAACATTCATCGGACCATATACATCAGTATGTATTATTTCCAATTAAATGGCAGTGCCACAAATAAGTTGCACCATCATTATTAAACTTATATCTTTTGGCTTCAATACTATGAATATGTGTATCACTACTATCGAGATTCAATAAAAATAGACCACTCATCAAGGGTGCATGACCATAAAAGATATTACTCATATAAATAGAACAACCATTATTCTCTGATTTAAATGAATAACCGTCTCGCATCAAGCAAGATCCAGATATAATGTTCATGCTCAACGCTGGCACCAAATAAAAATTATTCAGGTCTAAAACTAATCCCGAAGGTAGATGTAGAGGTAGCGTGCCGACCGCGATCACATCGACTTTGGAACCATTTCCCACGTGCATCGTCACCTCGTCCTTAGCCAATCTTCACTTAATCCGTAGCCCCTGTTTCGAGTTGCAAATATGAGCAACAGAACTAGTATCAAATACCCAGGCGCTACTGCGAGCATTAGTAAGGTACACATCAATAACATGTATATCAAATATACCTTTCACTTTGCCATCCTTCTTATCCGCCAAATACTTGGGGCAGTTCCGCTTCTAGTGACCAGTCCCTTTGTAGTAGAAGCACTCAGTCTCAGGCTTAGGTCCAGACTTGGGCTTCTTCACTTGAGCAGCAACTTGCTTGCCATTCTTCTTGAAGTTCCCCTTCTTCCCTTTGCCCTTCTTCTTGAAACTAGTGGTCTTGTTGACCATCATCACTTGATGCTCCTTCTTGATTTCTACCTCAGCAACCTTTAGCATTGCGAAGAGCTCGGAAATTGTCTTATCCATCCCTTGCATATTATAGTTCATCATGAAGCTTTTGTAGCTTGGTGGCAGTGATTAAAGAACTCTGTCAATTACACTATCATCAGGAAGATTAACTCCCAGTTGAGTCAAGTGGTTGTGGTACCCAAACATTCTGAGTATATGTTCACTGAAAAAACTATTCTACTCCATCTTGCCGCTATAGAACTTATTGGAGACTTCATATCTCTCAATTCGGGCATTTGCTTGAAATATTAACTTCAACTCCTGGAACATCTCATATGCTCCATGACGTTCAAAACGTCGTTGAAGTCCCGATTCTAAGCCATAAAGCATGGCACACTGAACTATCGAGTAGTCATTAGCTTTCCTCTGCCAGACGTTCATAACATCTGGAGTTGCTCTTGCAGCGGGCTTTGCACCTAGCGGTGCTTCCAGGACGTAATTCTTCTGTGCAGCAATGAGGATAATCCTCAAGTTAGGGACCTAGTTCGTGTAGTTGCTACCATCATCTTTCAACTTAGCTTTCTCTAGGAACGCATTAAATTCAAAGGAACAGTAGCACGGGCCATTTATCTACAACAACATAGACATGCAAAATACTATCAGGTACTAAGTTCATGCTAAATTAAAGTTTAATTAATCATATTACTTAAGAACTCCCACTTAGATAGACACCCCTCTAGTCATCTAAATGATCACGTGATCCATATCAACTAAACCATGTCCGATCATCACGTGAGATGGAGAAGTTTTCAATGGTGAACATAACTATGTTGATCATATCTACTATATGATTCACGCTCGACCTTTCGGTCTCAGTGTTTCGAGGCTATATCTCCATATGCTAGGCTCGTCAAGTTTAACCCAAGTATTCTGCTTGTGCAAAACTGGCTTGCACCCATTGTATGTGAATGTAGAGCTTATCACAGCCAATCATCACGTGGTGTCTCAGCATCACGAACTGTAGCAACGATGCATACTCTGGAAGAACTCTTATACCTTGAAATTTAGTGAGAGATCATCTTATAATGCTACCGCTGTACTAAGCAAAATAAGATGCATAAAAGATAAACATCACATGCAATCAAAATAAGTGATATGATATGGCCATCATCATCTTGTGCCTTTGATCTCCATCTCCAAAGCACAGTCATGATCACCATCGTCACCAGCTTGACACCTTGATCTCCATCGTAGCATCGTTGTCGTCTCGCCAAGTATTGCTTCTACGACTATCGCTACCGCTTAGTGATAAAGTAAAACAATTACATAGCAATTGCATTTCATACAATAAAGTGACAACCATATGGCTCCTGCCAGTTGCCGATAACTGTTACAAAACATGATCATGTCATACAACAATTTATATAATCATGTCTTGACCATATCACATCACAACATGCCCTGCAAAAACAAGTTAGACGTCCTCTACTTTATTGTTGCAAGTTTTACGTGGCTGCTACGGGCTTCTAGCAAGAACCGCTCTTACCTACGCATCAAAACCACAACGATTTTTCATCAAGTGTGATGTTTTAACCTTCAACAAGGACCGGGCGTAGTCAAACTCGATTCAACTAAAGCTGGAGAAATGGACACCCACTAGCCACCTGTGTGCGAAGCACGTCGGTAGAACCAGTCTCATGAACGTGGTCATGTAATGTCGGTCTGGGCCGCTTCATCCAACAATACCGCCGAATGAAAGTAAGACATGCTGGTAAGCAGTATGACTATTATCACCCACAACTCATTGTGTTCTACTCGTGCATATAACATCTATGCATAGACCTAGCTCGGATGCCACTGTTGGGGAACACAATATTTCAAAAAATTACCTACGATCATGCAGGATCTATCTAGGAGATGCATAGCAACGAGAGTGGAGAGTGTGTCTACGTACCCTCGTAGGCCGAAAGCGGAAGCGTTTAGTAACGCAGTTGATGTAGTCGAACGTCTTCGCGATCCAACCGATCAAGTACCAAACGCACGACACCTTCGCGATCTGCACACATTCAGCTCGGTGACATCCCTCGAACTCTTGATCCAGTTGAGGCCAAGGGAGAGTTTCGCCAGCACGATGGCGTGGTGACGGTGATGATGAAGTTATCGATGCAGGGCTTCGCCTAAGCACTACGACAATATGACCGAGGTGTAAAACTATGGAGGGGGGCATCGCACACGGCTAAAGATCAACTCGTGTGTCTATGGGGTGCCCCCTCCCCCGTATATAAAGGAGGGGAGGAGGAGGCCGGCCGGTGATACGTCCCCAACGTATCTATAATTTTTGATTGCTCCATGCTATATTATCTACTGTTTTGGACATTATTGGGCTTTATTATCCACTTTTATCTTATTTTTGGGACTAACCTATTAACCGGAGGCCCAGCCCAGAATTGTTGTATTTTTGCCTATTTTAGGGTTTCGAAGAAAAGGAATATCAAACGGAGTCCAAACGGAATGAAACCTTTGGGAACGTGATTTTCCCAACGAACAAGACCCAGGAGACTTGGACCCTACGTCAAGAAACAAAAGAGGAGGCCACAAGGTAGGGGGCGCGCCCTCCACCCTCATGGGCCCCCTGTTGCTCCACCGACGTATTCCTTCCTCCTATATATACCTACGTACCCCCAAATGATCAGATTCGGAGCCAAAACCCTAATTCCACCGCCGCAACTTTCTGTATCCACGAGATCCCATCTTGGGGCCTGTTCCGGAGCTCCACCGGAGGGGGCATCGATCACGGAGGGCTTCTACATCATCACCATAGCCCCTCCGATGAAGTGTGAGTAGTTTACCTCAGACCTATGGGTCTATAGTTATTAGCTAGATGGCTTCTTCTCTCTTTTTGGATCTCAATACAATGTTCTCCCCCTCTCTTGTGGAGATCTATTCGAGGTAATCTTCTTTTTGCGGTGTGTTTGTTGAGATAGATGAATTGTGGGTTTATGATCAATTCTATCTATGAACAATATTTGAATCTTCTCTGAATTCTTTTATGTATGATTTGTTATCTTTGCAAGTCTCTTCGAATTATCAGTTTGGTTTGGCCTACTAGATTGATCTTTCTTGCAATGGGAGAAGTGCTTAGCTTTGGGTTCAATCTTGCGGTGTCCTTTCCCAGTGACAGTAGGGGCAGCAAGGCACGTATTGTATTATTGCTAGTGAGGATAACAAGATGGGGTTTTCATCATATTGCATGAGTTTATCCCTCTACATCATGTCATCTTGCTTAAGGCGTTACTCTGTTTTCATTAACTTAATACTCTTGATGCATGCTGGATAGCGGTTGATGAGTGGAGTAATAGTAGTAGATGCAGGCAGGAGTCATTCTACTTGTCTCGGACATGATCCCTATATACATGATCATACCTAGATATTCTCATAACTATGCTCAATTCTGTCAATTGCTCAACAGTAATTCGTTCACCCACTGTAGAATACCTATGCTCTTGAGAGAAGCCACTAGTGAAACCTATAACCCCCGGGTCTATCTTCATCATATTAATCTTCCAATACTTAGTAATTTACTTTGCTTTTTTACTTTGCTTTTATTTTACTTTGCATCTTTATCATAAAAATACCAAAAATAGTATCTTATCATATCTATCAGATCTCACTCTCATAAGTGGCTGTTTAGGGATTGACAACCCCTTATCGCGTTGGTTGCGAGGATTTATTTGTTTTGTGTAGGTACGAGGGACTCGTGCGTAGCCTCCTACTGGATTGATACCTTGGTTCTCAAAAGCTGAGGGAAATACTTACGCTACGTTGCTGCATCATCCCTTCCTCTTCGGGGAAAACCAACGCAGTGCTCAAGAGGTAGCAAGAAGGATTTTGCGCCGTTGCCGGGGAATCTACGCAAAAGTCAATATACCAAGTACCCATCACAATCATTATCTCCCGCATTACATTATTTGCCATTTGCCTCTCGTTTTCCTCTCCCCCACTTCACCCTTGCCGTTTTATTCACCCTCTCTCTCTATCCTCCATCTCCTTCTCTATTTGCTTCTTTTTGCCCGCTTGCTTTTTGTTTGCTGGTGTGTTGGATTGCTTGCTTGTCACGATGGCTCAAGATAACACTAAATTGTGTGACTTTACCAATACCAACAACAATGATTTTATTAGCACTCCGATTGCTCCTCTTACCGATGCTGAATCTTGTGAAATTAATACTGCTTTGCTGAATCTTGTCATGAAAGATCCGTTTTCCGGCCTTCCTAGTGAAGATGCCGCTACCAATCTAAATAGCTTCGTTGATTTGTGTGATATGCAAAACAAGAAAGGTGTGGATAATGATATTGTTAAATTGAAGCTATTTCGTTTTTCGCTTAGAGATCATGCTAAAGCTTGGTTTTCGTCTTTGCCTAAAAATAGTATTGACTCATGGAATAAGTGCAAAGATGCTTTTATCTCTAAGTATTTTCCTCCCGCTAAAATCATCTCCCTTAGAAACGATATTATGAATTTTAAGCAACTTGATCATGAACATGTTGCACAAGCTTGGGAGAGGATGAAATTAATGATACGTAATTGCCCTACTCATGGTTTGAATTTGTGGATGATTATAGAATTTTTTTTATGCTGGATTGAATTTTGCTTCTAGAAATCTTTTAGATTCAGCCGCAGGAGGCACTTTTATGGAAATCACTTTAGGAGAATCTACTAAACTCCTAGATAATATTATGGTTAATTACTCTCAATGGCATACTGAAAGATCTACTAGTAAAAAGGTGCATGCAATAGAAGAAATTAATGTTTTGAGTGGAAAGATGGATGAACTTATGAAATTATTTGCTAGTAGAAGTATTTCTTCTGATCCTAATGATATGCCCTTGTCAACTTTGATTGAGAATAATAATGAATCTATGGATGTGGATTTTGTTGGTAGGAACAATTTTGGTAACAACGCATATAGAGGAAATTTTAATCCTAGGCCTTATCCTAGTAATCCCTCTAATAATTATGGTAATTCCTACAATAATTCTTATGGAAATTATAATAATACGCCCTCTGATTTTGAATCTAATATTAAAGAATTTATTACTTTGCAAAAGAATCTCAATGCTTTGATGGAAGAAAAATTGCTTAAGATTGATGAGTTGGCTAGGAACGTTGATAGAATTTCTCTTGATGTTGATTCTTTGAAACTTAGATCTATTCCACCTAAGCATGATATCAATGAGTCTCTCAAAGCCATGAGAATTTCCATTGATGAGTGCAAAGAAAGAACCGCTAGGATGCGTGCTAAGAAAGATGCCTTTATAAGATCATGTTCTTCTAGTTCCTATGAAAATAAAGATGAAGATCTAAAAGTTATAGATGTGTCCCCTATTAAATCTTTGTTTTGCAATATGAATGTTGATAATGATGGGACTGAATATGATCCACCTCTACCTAGAAGGCGTTCCAAGAATTCAGAGTTTTTAGATCTTGATGCTAAAATTGATAAAAGTGGGATTGAAGAAATTAAAACCCTAGATGTTGCTAAACCCACTATTTTGGATTTTAAGGAATTTAATTATGAAAATTGCTCTTTGATTGATTGTATTTACTTGTTGCAATCCATGCTAAATTCTCCTCACGCTTATAGTCAAAATAAAGCATTCACTAAACATATCGTTGATGCCTTGATGCAATCTTATGAAGAAAAACTTGAATTGGAAGTTCCTATCCCTAGAAATCTTTATGATGAGTGGGAACCAACTATTAAAATTAAAATTAAAGATCATGAGTTCTATGCTTTGTGTGATTTGTGTGCTAGTGTTTCCAGGATTCCAAAGACTTTGTGTGATTTGTTAGGTTTCCGCGATTTTGATGATTTCTCTCTAAACTTGCACCTTGCGGATTCCACTATTAAGAAACCTATGGGAAGAATTAATGATGTTCTTATTGTTTCAAATAGGAATTATGTACCCGTATATTTTATTGTTCTTGACATAGATTGCAATCCTTCATGTCCTATTATTCTTGGTAAACCTTTCCTTAGAACGATTAGTGCAATTATTGATATGAAGGAAGGAAATATTAGATTCCAATTTCCGTTAAGGAAAGGCATGGAACACTTTACTAGAAAGAAAATTAAATTACCTTATGAATCTATTATGAGATCCACTTATGGATTGCCTACCAAAGATGGCAATACCTAGATCTATCCTTGCTTGTTATGCCTAGCTAGGGGCGTTAAATGATAGCGCTTGTTGGGAGGCAACCCAATTTTATTTTTATTCCTTCTTTTTTGCTCCTGTTTAGTAATAAATAATTTATCTAGCCTCTTTTTAGGTTGTGTTTTTTGTGTTTAATTAGTGTTTGTTCCAAGTAGAACCGTTGGGAAGACTTGGGGAAAGTTTTGATATCTTGCTGTAAAAAACAGAAACTTTTGCGCTCATGAGAACTGCTGCCATTTTTATTTGGAAAGTGATATTTAGTTAATTCTTTTTGCATAGAATTAATAGATAAATTCCTCACGTCCAGCTATTTATTTTAGAATTTTTGGGGTTCCATATCTTGTGCTAGCTACAGATTACTACAGACTGTTCTGTTTTTGACACATTCTGTTTTTCGTGTGTTGTTTGCTTATTTTGATGAATCTATGGCTAGTAAAATAGTTTATAAACCATAGAGAAGTTTTAATACAGTAGGTTTAACACCAATATAAATAAATAATGAGTTCATTACAGTACCTTGAAGTGGTCTTTTGTTTTATTTCGCTAACAGAGCTCATGAGATTTTCTACTTTGAGTTTTGTGTTGTGAAGTTTTCAAGTTTTGGGTGAGGATTTGATGGATTATGGAACAAGGAGTGGCAAGAGCCTAAGCTTGGGGAAGCCCATGGCACCCACAAGATAATATAAGGACACCTAAAAGCCAAAGCTTGGGGATGCCCCGGAAGGCATCCCCTCTTTTCGTCCACTTCTATCGGTAACTTTACTTGGAGCTATATTTTTATTCACCACATGATATGTGTTTTGCTTGGAGCATCCTGTATGATTCGAGTCTTTGCTTTTTAGTTTACCACAATCATCCTTGATGTACACACCTTTTGAGAGAGCCATACATGATTTGGAATTTGTTAGAATACTCTATGTGCTTCGCTTATATCATTTGAGTTATATAGTTTTGCTCTAGTACTTCACTTATATCTTTTAGAGCATGGTGGTGGATTTTTTTATAGAAACTATTGATCTCTCATGCTTCACTTAGATTATTTTGAGAGTCTTAAATAGCATGGTAATTTGCTTAAATAATCCTAATATTCTAGGTATTCAAGATTAGTAAAAAAATTCCTATTGAGTGTTTTGAATACTAAGAGAAGTTTGATGCTTGATGTTTGTTTTGAGATATGGAGGTAATAATATCAAAGTCGTGCTAGTTGAGTAGTTGTGAATTTGAGAAGTGCTTGTGTTGAAGTTTGCAAGTCTCGTAGCATGCACGTATGGTAAACATTGTGTAACAAATTTGAAACATGGGGTGTTCTTTGATTGTCTTCCTTATGAGTGGCGGTCGGGGACGAGCGATGGTCTTTTCCTACCAATCTATCCCCCTAGGAGCATGCGCGTAATGCTGAGGTTTTTGATGACTTGTAGATTTTTGCAATAAGTATGTGAGTTCTTTATGACTAATGTTGAGTCCATGGATTATACACACTCTCACCCTTCCATCATTGCTAGCCTCTTCGGTACTGTGCATTGCCCTTTCTCACATGGAGAGTTGGTGCAAACTTCGCCGGTGCGTCCAAACCCCATGATATGATACAATCTTTCACACATAAACCTCCTTATATCTTCCTCAAAACAGCCACCATACATACCTATTATGGCATTTCCATAGCCATTCCGGGATATATTGCCATGCAACTTTCCACCATTCCGTTTATCATGACACATTCATCATTGTCATATTGCTTAGCATGATCATGTAGTTGACATAGTATTTGTGGCAAAGCCACCATTCATAATTCTTTCATACACGTCACTCTTGGTTCATTGCATATCCCGATACACCGCCGGAGGCATTCATATAGAGTCATCTTTTGTTCTAGCATCGAGTTGTAATCAGTGAGTTGTAAATAAATAGAAGTGTGATGATCATCATTTTCTAGAGCATTGTACCAAGTGAGGAAAAAAAATAAAGACCATATAAAAAAAGAGAAAGGCCTAAATAAAAAAATGAGAGAAAAAGAGAGAAGGGACAATGTTACTATCCTTTGCCACACTCGTGCTTCAAAGTAGCACCATAACCTTCGTGATAGAGAGTCTTTTGTTTTGTCACTTTCATATACTAGTGGGAATTTTCATTATAGAACTTGGCTTGTATATTCCAACAATGGGCCTCCTCAAGTGCCCCAGGTCTTCGTGAGCAAGCAAGTTGGATGCACACCCACTTAGTTTCTTTTGTTGAGCTTTCATACATTTATAGCTCTAGTGCATCCGTTGCATGGCAATCCCTACTCCTTGCATTAACATCAGTCGGTGGGCATCTCCATAGCCCATTGATTAGCCTCGTTGATGTGAGACTTTCTCCTTTTTTTCTTCTCCACATAACCCCCATCATCATATTCTATTCCACCCATAGTGCTATGTCCATGGCTCGCGCTCATATATTGCGTGAAAGTTTATAGGTTTGAGATTGCTAAGGTATGAAGCAATTGCTTGTCTTGTCATCGGGATTGTGCATGATGAGAGTATTCTTGTGTGAAGAAAATGGAGCATGGCTAAACTATATGATTTTGTAGGGATGAACTTTCTTTGGCCATGTTATTTTGAGAAGACATATTTGCTTAGTTAGTATGCTTGAAGTATTACTATTTTTATGTCAATATGAACTTTTGTCTTGAATCTTTCGGATCTGAATATTCATACCACAATTAAGAATAATTACATTAAAATTATGCCAAGTAGCACTCCGCATCACAAATTCTGTTTTTATCATTTACCTACTCGAGGACAAGCAGGAATTAAGCTTGGGGATGCTTGATACGTCCCCAACATATCTATAATTTTTGATTGCTCCATGCTATATTATCTACTGTTTTGGACATTATTGGGCTTTATTATCCACTTTTATATTATTTTTGGGACTAACCTATTAACTGGAGGCCCAGCCTAGAATTGCTGTTTTTTTTGCCTATTTTAGGGTTTTGAAGAAAAGGAATATCAAACGGAGTCCAAACGGAATGAAACCTTCGGGAACGTGATTTTCTCAACGAACAAGACCCAGGAGACTTGGACCCTACGTCAAGAAACAAAAGAGGAGGCCACGAGGTAGGGGGCGCGCCTACCTCCCCAGGTGCGCCCTCCACCCTCGTGGGCCCCCTGTTGCTCCACCGACGTACTCCTTCCTCCTATATATACCTACGTACCCCCAAACAATCAGATACGGAGCCAAAACCCTAATTCTACCGCCGCAACTTTCTGTATCCACGAGATCCCATCTTGGGGCCTATTCCGGAGCTCCGCCGGAGGGGGCATCAATCACGGAGGGCTTCTACATCATCACCATAGCCCCTCCGATGAAGTATGAGTAGTTTACCTCAGACCTACGGGTCCATAGTTATTAGCTAGATGGCTTCTTCTCTCTTTTTGGATCTCAATACAATGTTCTCCCCCTCTCTTGTGGAGATCTATTCGATGTAATCTTCTTTCTGCGGTGTGTTTGTTGAGACCGATGAATTGTGGGTTTATGATCAAGTCTATCTATGAACAATATTTGAATCTTCTCTGAATTCTTTTATGTATGATTGGTTATCTTTGCAAGTCTATTCGAATTATCAGTTTGGTTTGGCCTACTAGATTGATCTTTCTTGCGATGGGAGAAGTGCTTAGCTTTGGGTTCAATCTTGCGGTGTCCTTTCCCAGTGACAGTAGGGGCAGCAAGGCAAGTATTATACTGTTGCCATCGAGGATAACAAGATGGGGTTTTCATCATATTGCATGAGTTTATCCCTCTACATCATGTCATCTTGCTTAAGGCATTACTCTGTTTTCATTAACTTAATACTCTTGATGCATGCTGGATAGCGGTCGATGAGTGGAGTAATAGTAGTAGATGCAGGCAGGAGTCGGTCTACTTGTCTCGGACGTGATGCCTATATACATGATCATACCTAGATATTCTCATAACTATGCTCAATTCTGTCAATTGCTCAACAGTAATTCGTTCACCCACCGTAGAATACCTATGCTCTTGAGAGAAGCCACTAGTGAAACCTATGGCCCCCGGGTCTATCTTCATCATATTAATCTTCCAATACTTAGTAATTTCCTTTGCTTTTTTACTTTGCTTTTATTTTACTTTGCATGTTTATCGTAAAAATACCAAAAATATTATCTTATCATATCTATCAGATCTCACTCTCGTAAGTGGTCGTGTAGGGATTGACAACCCCTTATCGCGTTGGTTGCGAGGATTTATTTGTTTTGTGCAGGTACGAGGGACTCGCGCGTAGCCTCCTACTCGATTGGTACCTTGGTTCTCAAAAACTGAGGGAAATACTTACGCTACTTTGTTGCATCATCCCTTCCTCTTTGGGGAAAACCAACGCAGTGCTCAAGAGGTAGCAGCTGGCCCTAGGGGGCGCGCCCAAGGAGGGGAGTCCTACTAGGACTCCAAGTCCTAGTAGGATTCCACCAAGAGGGAGAGAGGGGGAAGGAAGGAGAGGGAGAGAGGGAGAAGGAAAGGGGGGCGCCGCCCCCTTCCCTTGTCCAATTCAGAATGCAAAGGGGGGGGCCTGCCCTGGTTCCCCTCCTCTCTCTCCAATAAGGCCCATGGTGGCCCATTAGTTCCCCCAGGGGTTCCTGTAACCCCTCCGGCACTCCGGTTTTACCCGAAACCATCCGGAACACTTCCCGTGTCCAAATAACATGGTCCAATATATTAATCTTTATGTATCGACCATTTCAAGACTCCTCGTCATGTCTGCGATCTCATCCGGGACTCCGAACAAACTTCAGTGCATCAAATCACATAACTCATAATACAAATCGTCATCGAACGTTAAGCGTGCAGACCCTACGGGTTCGAGAACTATGTAGACATGACCGAGACAGATCTCCGGTCAATAACCAATAGTGTAACCTGGATGCTCATATTGGCTCCTACATATTCTATGAAGATCTTTATCGGTCAAACCGCATAACAACATACGTTGTTCCCTTTGTCATCGGTATGTTACTTGCCCGAGTTTCGATCGTCGGTATCCTTATACCTAGTTCAATCTCGTCACCGGCAAGTCTCTTTACTCGTTCCGTAATGCATCATCCCGCAACTAACTCATTAGTCACATTGCTTGCAAGGCTTATAGTGATGTGCATTACCGAGAGGGCCCAGAGATACCTATCCGACAATCAGAGTGACAAATCCTAATCTCGATCTATGCCAACTCAACAAACACCATTGGAGACACCCATAGAGCATCTTTATAGTCACCTAGTTACGTTGTGATGTTTGATAGCAGGCAAGGTGTTCCTCTGGTATTCGGGAGTTGCCTAATCTCATAGTCATAGGAACATGTATAAGTCATGAAGAAAACAATAGCACTAAACAAAACGATCATAATGCAAAGCTAACAGATGGGTCTTGTCTATCACATCATCCTCTAATGATGTGATCTCGTTCATCAAATGACAACACATGTCTATGTCTAGGAAACTTAACCATCTTTGATTAACGAGCTAGTCTAGTAGAGGCATACTAGGGACACTCTGTTTGTCTATGTATTCACACATGTACTAAGTTTCCGGTTAATACAATTCTAGCATGAATAATAAACATTTATCATGATATAAGGAAATATAAATAACAACTTTATTATTGCCTCTAGGGCATATTTCCTTCAGTGGGCGCCTCGTGCACCTCCTGACCTAGTTTCTTCATCTTATATTCCCATATATCCCCAAACCAATAGGGGGAGCATGAAAACACTTTTCCACTACCGCAACCTTATGTACCCATGATATCCCATCTAGGGGCCTTTTCCGGCATCCTATCGGAGAGGGATTCGATCATAGAGGGCTTCTACATCATCTCCATTGCCCTTCCAATGAAGCGTGAGTACTTTACCACAGACCTACATGTCCATAGCTAGTAGCTAGATGGCTTCTTCTCTCTCTTTGATTCTCAATCCCATGTTCTCCTCGATGTTCTTGGAGATCTATTCGATATAATACTTTTTTACAGTGTGTTTGCTGAGATCTGATGAATTGTGGATTTATGATCACCATATCCATGAATATTATTTGAATCTCCTCTGAATTATTTTATGAATGATTTTATATCTTTGTAATTCTCTTTGAACTATCGGTTTGTTTGGCCAACTAGACTGGTTTTTCTTGCAATGGGAGAAGTGCTTAGCATTGGGTTCAATCTTGCGGTGTCCTTTCCCAGTGATAGTAGGGGCAGCAAGGCACGTAATGTATTGTTGCCATCGAGGATAAAAAGATGGGGTTTTCATCATATTGCTTGAGTTAATTCCTCTACATCATGTCATCTTGCTTAATGCGTTACTCCGTTCTTTATGAACTTAATTCTCTTTCGATGTGTGAAGTAATAGTAGTGGATGCAGAATCGTTTCGGTCTACTTGACTAGGGATGAAAACGGAGCGGAAACGAACGGAACTGAGTGCTATCATATTTGTTTTCACATTTATTTGTAGAAGCGGAAATGAATACAGAAACCCTAGAAATGAATACGTAAACAGATACTACCGGAAACGGGCACGGAGCGAATACAAAGCGGATACGGAAACAGAAATAGGCATTGATCGGAACTTAAAAACCCCTTGAATCATAGAGAAATGCACACAAAAACAAACAAATTTAATGAGTCGTTAACATGGCTACAAAATAATATCATTATGTTAGCAACTTAGCGTAGTATTGTAGTAGTACTGGACAATTGCGTATAGGGTCAAGCTGAGTACATGTGTGGTAGTAGGAGTTGGGCCTTAGATCCATTCTATTAATTGTGTCATTGTGTTTTCTTTGGTGGTTGGGCTACAAAACAGCTATAGGTCTATAGTAAAAACAGAAAATCCATATTCACGGAAACGGAAAGTTCCATTTCCATGCATGTTCCACCGGAAAACACCGTTCCGTTTTTGTTTCCGCTTCCGCATAGAAAATTCTGTTTCCACTTCCGTTTTGCAAATTTCCGTTTCCGTTTTCGTATTTCCTCTCCGTTTCCAATTTTCCTCCGGAAAAACGGAAAGTTTCCACTCCATTTTCATCCCTATACTTGACACAGACGTGATGCCTATATTCATGATCATTGCCTTAGATATCGTCATAACTTTGCGCTTTTCTATCAATTTCTTAGCAGTAATTTGTTCACCTACCATAATATTTTCTATCTTGAGAGAAGCCTCTAGTGAAACCTATGGCCCCTGGGTCTATTTTCCATCATATAAGTTTCCGATCTACAATTTTAGTTTCCAATCTAGTCTTTTTGCAATCTTTTACTTTCTGATCTATAAACCAAAAATACCATAAATATTTACTTTACTATTTATCTATCTCTATCAGATCTCACTTTTGCAAGTGACCGTGAAGGGATTGACAACCCCTTTATCGTGTTGGGTGCAAGTTGTTTGATTGTTTGTGCAGGTATTCGGTGACTTGAGCATTGTCTCCTACTGGATTGATACCTTGGTTCTCAAAACTGAGGGAAATACTTACTCTACTTTGCTGCATCACCCTTTCCTCTTCAAGGGAAAAACCAATGCAAGCTCAAGAAGTGGCATCATGTGAATTGGATCTTTGATGCTGATGAGATGAAGGCCACAACTGGGTATATGTTTACTCTTGGAGGTGGCACTGTTTCCTGGAAGTCTTGCAAGCAAACGATCTTAACGAGATCGACAATGGAAGCAGAATTAACAACATCAGACACATCTGGTGTCGAAGCAGGATGGCTTCGAGATCTTTTGATGGACTTACCATTGGTTGATAAGTTGGTTCCGGCTATCCTTATGAACTGTGACAATTAGACTGTCATCACCAAGGTGAAGAGTCCAAAGGACAACATGAAGTCCAACAACACATAAGAATGAGATTAAAAGCTGTCAGAAAATTAAGAAACTCCGGGTGATAGCGTGGGAGTATGTCCAAACGACTAAGAATATGGAAGATCCCTTTACAAAAGGGCTATCACGTGTTGTGATAGATAGTGCATCGAGGGTGATGGGTATGAGACCCACATGAGTTACCATGGTGATAACCCAACCTATGTGATCGGAGATCCCGTGAAGTAGGACCTGGGAAAACAAGCCAGTGGTGAACCAAGGAGAGTAACCATACTAATCCACTCCGTTGGAGATGCAATACTCTCGATATTGTATGGTAGGATGACTATTGTCTTAATGTGTTCCAAAGCTTATATAAGCAAGATGCTATCTATAGAGCGATCTTTGGAGGAACACACCTATATGAGCCCGACTGCTGGTCACAGTCTATGAGATTGGGGTGATCTCTAGTAAGCTCATGAACAGGCCAGGAGTGTGACTTATATGATCTACCCGAGGGGTCAACCTTTGGCATCCTAGTACTAGTAAGAATGTGGTGAAGCTTCTTTATGCCAAACTAACAATTCAAGGCATAGTCCATTGTTCAGTTGTGAAGGAGTGTAGATGCTTGCTCTAGGTGAAGTTCAACCTTAACAGGTCTTCACTAAAACACTGGTATATCAAAACAACAATTGGAACAGAGGACACAATGGGCCCTCGAGATCTCGTGGGGGAATGTTGAAATATTAGGGTGGGCCTAAGGCCCATCTAACAATTTCTGAAAATCTCTAAGGGTCCATGTGGGTTTAATTGGCACTAGGTGTAGCAGGAAGTTTAGTCCTACCCCAAAAGTTGGAGATGGAGTTGGACCTCCTTATTAAGGTTTCTCTTCCACATGCTATTGGAGCTTGAGAATAGAAGAGGCCCTCACACACTCCTCCTCCACCGGCCGCCTCGCCACTGATACGTCTCCAACGTATCTATAATTTATGAAGTATTCATGCTGTTATATTATCATTCTTGGATGTTTTACAATCATTTTATAGCAACTTTATATCATATTTTGGGACTAGCCTATTGACATAGTGCCCAGTGCCAGTTGCTGGTTTTTGCTTGTTTTTTACATCGCAGAAAATCAATACCAAATGGAGTCCAAATGCAGCGAAACTTTTTGGAGAATTTTTATGGACTAAAAGACACAACTTGGGACAAAGAAGTACCAGAGGGGTGCCCCGAGGGGGCACAACCCACCTGGGTGCATCGGGGCCCCCAGGCGCGTGATACGTCTCCGTCGTATCTACTTATCCAAACTCTTTTGCCCTTGTTTTGGACACTAATTTCAGCAGAATTTCCTAGGTGTTATTTTTGTGCAGAAATAAAAGTTCTCGGAATGACCTGAAACTTCACGGAGAATATTTCTGGAATATATAAAAAATATTGGTGAAAGAATCAACAGAGGGGGGCCCACCGGCTGTCCACAAGGGTGGAGGGCGCCCCCCTAGGGCGCTCCCCTATCTTGTGGGTCGCCTGGACCTCCACCGACCTAAACTCCAACCCCATATATTCATGTTAGGCAAGAAAAAATCAGAGAGAAGGATTCATCGCATTTTATGATACGGAGCCGCTGCCACCTCTTGTTCTTCCTCGGGAGGGCAGATCTGGAGTCCGTTTTGGGCTCCAAAGAGGGGAAATCATCGCCATCGTCATCATCAACCATCCACCATCACCAATTCCATGGTGCTCACGGCCGTGCGTGAGTAATTTCATTGTAGGCTTGATGGACGGTGATGGGTTGGATGAGATTTATCATGTAACCGAGTTAGTTTTGTTAGGGTTTGATCCCTAGTATCCATTATGTTCTGAGATAGATGTTGCTATGAGTTTGCTATACTTAATGCTTGTCACTGGGGCCCAAGTGCCATGATTTCAGATCTGAACCTATTATGTTTTCATGAATATATTTGTGTTCTTGATCCTATCTTGCAAGTTATAGTCACCTACTACGTGTTATGATCCGGCAACCACAGAGAAACAATAGTCGGGACACTTCCCGGTGATGACCGTAGTTTGAGGAGTTAATGTATTCACTAAGTGCTAATGCTTTGGTCCGATTCTCTATTAAAAGGAGGCCTTAATATCGCTTAGTTTTCATTAGGACCCCGTTGCCACGGGAGGGTAGGACAAAATATGTCATGCAAGTTCTTCTCCATAAGCACGTATGACTATATTCGGAATACATGCCGACATTATATTGATGAATTGGAGCTAGCCCCGTTTCACCTTTGAAGGAAAAATGCCCTAGAGGCAATAATAAAGTTATTATTTATTTCCTTATATCATGATAAATGTTTATTATTCATGCTAGAATTGTATTAACCGGAAACATAATACATGTGTGAATACATAGACAAACATAGTGTCACTAGTATGCCTCTGCTTGACTAGCTCGTTGATCAAAGATGGTTATGTTTCCTAACCATAGACATGAGTTGTCATTTGATTAACGGGATCACATCATTAGGAGAATGATGTGATTGACTTGACCCATTCCATTAGCTTAGCACTTGATCGTTTAGTTTGTTGCTATTGCTTTCTTCATGACTTATACATGTTCCTATGACTATGAGATTATGCAACTCCCGTTTACCGGAGGAACACTTTGTGCGCTACCAAACATCACAATGTAACTGGGTGATTATAAAGGTGCCCTACAGGTGTCTCCAAAGGTACTTGTTGGGTTGGCGTATTTCGAGATTAGGATTTGTCACTCCGATTGTCAGAGAGGTATCTCTGGGCCCTCTCGGTAGTGCACATCACATAAGCCTTGCAACTAATAAGTTAGTTGCGGGATGATGTATTAAGGAACGAGTAAAGAGACTTGCCGGTAACGAGATTGAACTAGGTATTGAGATACCGATGATCAAATCTCGGGCAAGTAACATACCGATGACAAAGGGAACAACGTATGTTGTTATGCGGTCTGACCAATAAAGATCTTCGTAGAATATATGGGAGCCAATATGAGCATCCAGGTTCCGCTATTGGTTATTGAACGGAGACGTGTCTCGGTCATGTCTACATTGTTCTCGAACCCGTAGGGTCCGCATGCTTAACGTTATGATGACAGTTTCATTATGAGTTTATATATTTTGATGTACGAAGGTTGTTCGGAGTTCCGGATGTGATCACGGACATAACGAGGAGTCTCGAAATAGTCGAGACATAAAGATTGATATATTGGACAACTATATTCGGACACAGGAATGGTTCCGGGAGTTATCGGATATAAAACGAAGTACCGGGGGTTACCGGAACCCCCCCGAGGGTTAATGGGCCTCATGGGCCCAAAGTGGAGCAGAGGAGGGGCGGCTAGGGAAGGCCACGCGACCCCTCCCCCTCTAGTCCGAATTGGACAAGGAGGGAGGGGCGGCGCCCCCCTTTCCTTTCTCTCCTCTCTCCCTTCCTTCCTCCTCTCCTAGTTGGACAAGGAAAGGAGGGAGTCCTACTCCCGGTAGGAGTAGGACTCTTCCCTGGAGCACCTCCTCCTGACCGGCGCCCCTCCCCCTTGCTCCTTTATATACGGGGGTAGGGGGCACCTCTAGACACAACAATTGATCCTTGAGATCTATTAGCCGTGTGCGGTGCCCTCCTCCACCATAATCCTCGATAATATTGTAGCGGTGTTTAGGTGAAGCCCTGTGATGGTAGAACATCAAGATCGTCACCACGCCGTTGTGCTGACGGAACTCTTCCCTGACATTCTGCTGGATAGGAGTCCGGGGATCGTCATCGAGCTGAACGTGTGCTAGAACTCGGAGGTGCCGTAGTTTCGGTGCTTGATCGGTCGGGCCGTGAAGACGTACGACTACATCAACCGCGTTGTGCTAACGCTTCCGCTTCCGGTCTACGAGGGTACATAGACAACACTCTCCCCTCTCGTTGCTATGCATCACCATGATCTTGCGTGTGCGTAGGAATTTTTTTTAAATTACTACATTCCCCTACAGTGGCATCCGAGCCTAGGTTTTATGCGTTGATGTTGTGCACGAGTAGAACACAAGTGAGTTGTGGGCGATATAAGTCATACTGCTTACCAGCATGTTATACTTTGGTTCGGCGGTATTGTTGGATGAAGCGGCCCGGACCGACATTACGTGTACGTTTATGCGAGACTGGTTCTACTGACGTGCTTTGCACACAGGTGGCTGGCGGGTGTCAGTTTCTCCAACTTTAGTTGAACCAAGTGTGGCTACACCCGGTCCTTGCGAAGGTTAAAACAGCACCAACTTGACAAACTATCATTGTGGTTTTGATGCGTAGGTAAGAACGGTTCTTACTAAGCCCGTAGCAGCCACGTAAAACTTGCAATGACAAAGTAGAGGACGTCTAACTTGTTTTTGCAGGTCATGTTGTGATGTGATATGGTCAAGACATCATGCTAAATTTTATTGTATGAGATGATCATGTTTTGTAACCGAGTTATCGGCAACTGGAAGGAGCCATATGGTTGTCGCTTTATTGTATGCAATGCAATTGCGCTGTAATGCTTTACTTTATCACTAAACGGTAGCGATAGTCGTGTAAGCATAAGATTGGCGAGACGACAACGATGCTACGATGGTGATCAAGGTGTCGCGCCGGTGACGATGGTGATCATGACGGTACTTCGGAGATGGAGATCACAAGTACAAGATGATGATGGCCATATCATATCACTTATATTGATTGCATGTGATGTTTATCTTTTATGCATCTTATCTTGCTTTGATTGACGGTAGCATTATAAGATGATTCCTCACTAAATTATCAAAGTATAAGTGTTCTCCCTGAGTATGCACCGTTGCAAAAGTTCTTCGTGCTGAGACACCACGTGATGATTGGGTGTGATAGGCTCTACGTTCAAATACAACGGGTGCAAAACAGTTGCACACGCGGAATACTCAGGTTTAACTTGACGAGCCTAGCATATAACAGATATGGCCTCGAAACATGGAGACTGAAAGGTCGAGCGTGAATCATATAGTAGATATGATCAACATATTGATGTTCACCATTGATACTACTCCATCTCACGTGATGATCGGACATGGTTTAGTTGATTTGGATCACGTGATCACTTAGAGGATTAGAGGGATATCTTTCTAAGTGGGAGTTCTTAAGTAATATGATTAATTGAACTTAAATTTATCATGAACTTAGTACCTGATAGTATCTTGCTTGTCTATGTTTGATTGTAGGTAGATGGCTCGTGCTGTTGTTCCGTTGAATTTTAATGCGTTCCTTGAGAAAACAAAGTTGAAAGATGATGGTAGCAATTACACGGACTGGGTCCGTAACTTGAGGATTATCCTCATTGCTGCATAGAAGAATTATGTCCTGGAAGCACCGCTAAGTGCCAAGCCTGCTGCAGGAGCAACACCAGATGTTATGAACGTGTGGCAGAGCAAAGCTGATGACTACTTGATAGTTCAGTGTGCCATGCTTTACGGCTTAGAACCGGGTCTTCAACGACGTTTTGAACGTCATGGAGCATATGAGATGTTCCAGGAGTTGAAGTTAATATTTCAAGCAAATGCCCGAATTGAGAGATATGAAGTCTCCAATAAGTTCTATAGCTGCAAGATGGAGGAGAATAGTTCTGTCAGTGAACATATACTCAAAATGTCTGGGTATCATAATCACTTGACTCAACTGGGGGTTAACCTTCCTGTTGATAGTGTCATTGACAGAGTTCTTCAATCACTGCCACCAAGCTACGAAAGCTTCGTGATGAACTATAATATGCAAGGGATGAATAAGACTATTCCTGAGCTCTTCGCAATGCTAAAAGCCGCGGAGGTAGAAATCAAGAAGGAGCATCAAGTGTTGATGGTCAATAAGACCACCAGTTTCAAGAAAAAGGGCAAAGGGAAGAAGAAAGGGAACTTCAAGAAGAATAACAAACAAGTTGCTGCTCAGGAGAAGAAACCCAAGTCTGGACCTAAGCCTGAGACTGAGTGCTTCTACTGCAAGCAAACTGGTCACTAGAAGCGGAACTGCCCCAAGTATTTGGCGGATAAGAAGGATGGCAAAGTGAACAAAGGTATATGTGATATACATGTTATTGATGTGTACCTTACTAATGCTCGCAGTAGCACATGGGTATTTGATACTGGTTGTGTTGCTAACATTTGCAACTCGAAACAGGGGCTACAAATTAAGCGAAGATTGGCTAAGGACGAGGTGACGATGCGCGTGGGAAATGGTTCCAAAGTCGATGTGATCGCGGTCGGCACGCTACCTCTACTTCTACCTTCGGGATTAGTATTAGACCTAAATAATTGTTATTTGGTGCCAGCGTTGAGCATGAACATCATATCTGGATCTTGTTTGATGCGAGATGGTTATTCATTTAAATCAGAGAATAATGGTTGTTCTATTTATATGAGTAATATCTTTTATGGTCATGCACCCTTGAAGAGTGGTCTATTTTTGATGAATCTCGATAGTAGTGATACACATATTTATAATGTTGAAATCAAAAGATGCAGAGTTGATAATGATAGTGCAACTTATTTGTGGCACTGCCGTTTAGGTCATATCGGTGTAAAACGCATGAAGAAACTCCATACTGATGGACTTTTGGAACCACTTGATTATGAATCACTTGGTACTTGCGAACTGTGCCTCATGGGTAAGATGACTAAAACGCCGTTCTCCGGTACTATGGAGAGAGCAACAGATTTGTTGGAAATCATACATACAGATGTATGTGGTCCAATGAATGTTGAGGCTCGTGGCGGATATCGTTATTTTCTCACCTTCACAGATGATTTAAGCAGATATGGGTATATCTACTTAATGAAACATAAGTCTGAAACATTTGAAAAGGTCAAAGAATTTCAGAGTGAAGTTGAAAATCATCGTAACAAGAAAATAAAGTTTCTATGATCTGATCGTGGAGGAGAATATTTGAGTTACGAGTTTGGTCTACATTTGAAACAATGCGGAATAGTTTCGCAACTCACGCCACCCGGAACACCACAGCGTAATGGTGTGTTTGAACGTCGTAATCGTACTTTATTAGATATGGTGCGATCTATGATGTCTCTTACTGATTTACCGTTATCATTTTGGGGTTATGCTTTAGAGATAGCTGCATTCACGTTAAATAGGACACCATCGCAATCCGTTGAGACGACGCCTTATGAACTGTGGTTTGGCAAGAAACCAAAGTTGTCATTTCTAAAAGTTTGGGACTGCGATTCTTATGTGAAAAAGCTTCAACCTGATAAGCTCGAACCCAAATCAGAGAAATGTGTCTTCATAGGATACCCAAAGGAGACTGTTGGGTACACCTTCTATCACATATCCGAAGGCAAGATTTTTGTTGCTAAATTCGGAGTTTTTCTAGAGAAGGAGTTTCTCTCGAAAGAAGTGAGTGGGAGAAAAGTAGAACTTGACGAGGTAACTGCACCTACTCCCTTATTGGAAAGTAGTACATCACAAAAACCGGTTTCTGTGACACCTACACCAATTAGTGAGGAAGCTAATGATATTGATCATGAAACTTCAGATCAAGTTACTACCGAACCTCGTAGATCAACCAGAGTAAGATCCGCACCAGAGTGGTACGGTAATCCTGTTCTAGAAGTCATGCTACTAGATCATGATGAACCTACGAACTATGAAGAAGCGATGGTGAGCCCAGATTCCGCAAAATGGCTAGAAGCCATGAAATCTGAGATGGGATCCATGTATGAGAACAAAGTGTGGACTTTGGTTGACTTGCCCGTTGATCGGCAAGCAATTGAGAATAAATGGATGTTCAAGAAGAAGACTGACGCTGACGGTAATGTTACTGTCTATAAAGCTCGACTTGTTGCAAAAGGTTTTCGACAAGTTCAAGGGATTGACTACGATGAGACCTTCTCACCCGTAGCGATGCTTAAGTCTGTCCGAATCATGTTAGCAATTGCCGCATTTTATGATTATGAAATTTGGTAAATGGATGTCAAAACTGCATTCCTGAATGGATTTCTAGAAGAAGAGTTGTATATGATGCAACCAGAAGGTTTTGTCAATCCAAAGGGAGCTAACAAAGTGTGCAAGCTCCAGCGATCCATTTATGGACTGGTGGAAGCCTCTCGGAGTTGGAATAAATGCTTTGATAGTGTGATCAAAGCATTTGGTTTTGTACAGACTTTTGGAGAAGCCTGTATTTACAAGAAAGTGAGTGGGAGCTCTGTAGCATTTCTGATTATATGTGGATGACATATTATTGATTGGAAATGATATAGAATTTCTGGATAGCATAAAGGGATACTCGAATAAGAGTTTTTCAATGAAAGACCTCGGTGAAGCTGCTTAGATGTTGGGCATTAAGATCTATAGAGATAGATCAAGACGCTTAATTGGACTTTCACAAAGCACATACCTTGACAAGGTTTTGAAGAAGTTCAAAATGGATCAAGCAAAGAAAGGGTTCTTGCCTGTGTTACAAGGTGTGAAGTTGAGTAAGACTCAATGTCCGACCACCGCAGAAGATAGAGAGAAAATGAAAGATGTTCCCTATGCTTCAGCCATAGGCTCTATCATGTATGCAATGCTGTGTACCAGACCTGATGTGTGCCTTGCTATAGTTTAGCAGGGAGGTACCAAAGTAATCCAGGAGTGGATCACTGGACAGCGGTCAAGAACATCCTGAAATACCTGAAAAGGACTAAGGATATGTTTCTCGTATATGGAGGTGACAAAGAGCTCATCATAAATGGTTATGTTGATGCAAGCTTTGACACTGATCCAGACGATTCTAAATCGCAAACCGGATACGTGTTTTTACTAAACGGTGGAGCTGTCAGTTGGTGCAGTTCTAAACAAAGCGTCATGGCGGGATCTACATGTGAAGCAGAGTACATAGCTGCTTCAGAAGTAGCAAATGAAGGAGTTTGGATGAAGGAGTTCATATCCGATCTAGGTGTCATACCTAGTGCATCGGGTCTAATGAAAATCTTTTGTGACAATACTGGTGCAATTGCCTTGGAAAAGGAATCCAGATTTCACAAGAGAACCAAGCACATCAAGAGACGCTTCAATTCCACTCGGGATTTAGTCCAAGTGGGAGACATAGAAATTTGCAAGATACATACGGATCTGAATGTTGCAGACCGCTGACTAAGCCTCTTCCACGAGCAAAACATGATCAACACCAAGGCTCCATGGGTGTTAGAATCATTACTGTGTAATCTAGATTATTGACTCTAGTGCAAGTGGGAGACTGAAGGAAATATGCCCTAGAGGCAATAATAAAGTTATTATTTATTTCCTTATATCATGATAAATGTTTATTATTCATGCTAGAATTGCATTAACTGGAAACATAATACATGTGTGAATACATAGACAAACATAGTGTCACTAGTATGCCTCTACTTGACTAGCTCGTTGATCAAAGATGGTTATGTTTCCTAACCATAGACATGAGTTGTCATTTGATTAACGGGATCACATCATTAGGAGAATGATGTGGTTGACTTGACCCATTCCGTTAGCTTAGCACTTGATCGTTTTTTTTGTTGCTATTGCTTTCTTCATGACTTATACATGTTCCTATGACTATGAGATTATGCAACTCCCGTTTACCGGAGGAACACTTTGTGTGCTACCAAACGTCACAACGTAACTGGGTGATTATAAAGGTGCTCTACAGGTGTCTCCAAAGGTACTTGTTGGGTTGGCGTATTTCGAGATTAGGATTTGTCACTCCGATTGTCGGAGAGGTATCTCTGGGCCCTCTCGGTAATGCACATCGGATAAGCCTTGCAAGCACTGCAACTAATAAGTTAGTTGCGGGATGATGTATTACGGAACGAGTAAAGAGACTTGCCGGTAACGAGATTGAACTAGGTACTGAGATACCGACGATCAAATCTCGGGCAAGTAACATACCGATGACAAAGGGAACAATGTATGTTGTTATGCGGTCTGACCGATAAAGATCTTCGTAGAATATGTGGGAGCCAATATGAGCATCCAGGTTCCGCTATTGGTTATTGACCGGTGACGTGTCTCGGTCATGTCTAAATTGTTCTCGAACCCGTAGGGTCCGCACACTTAACGTTACGATGACAGTTTCATTATGAGTTTATATATTTTGATGTACCGAAGGTTGTTTGGAGTTCTGTATGTGATCACGGACATAACGAGGAGTCTTGAAATAGTCAAGACATAAAGATTGATATATTAGACGACTATATTCGGACACAGGAATGGTTCCAGGAGTTATCGGATATAAAACAGAGTACCGGGGGTTACCGGACCCCCCGGGGGTTAATTGTCCTCATGGGCCCAAAGTGGAGCAGAGGAGGGGCGACTAGGGCAGGCTACACGCCCCCTCCCCCCTAGTCCGAATTGGACAAGGAGGGAGGGGCGGCGCCCCCCTTTCCTTTCTCTCCTCTCTCCCTTCCTTCCCCCTCTCCTAGTTGGACAAGGAAAGGAGGGAGTCCTACTCCCGGTAGGAGTAGGACTCCTCCCTGGCGCGCCTCCTCCTGGCCGGCCGCCCCTCCCCGTTGCTCCTTTATATACGGGGGTAGGGGGGCACCTCTAGACACAACAATTGATCCTTGAGATTGATTAGCCGTGTGCGGTGCCCTCCTCCACCATAATCCTCGATAATATTGTAGCGGTGCTTAGGCGAAGCCCTGCGACGGTAGAACATCAAGATCGTCACCACGACGTCGTGCTGACGGAACTCTTCCCCGACATTCTGCTGGATCGGAGTCCGGGGATCGTCCTCGAGCGAACGTGTGCTAGAACTCGGAGGTGCCGTAGTTTCGATGCTTGATCGGTCAGGCCGTGAAGACGTACGACTACATCAACCGCGTTGTGCTAATGCTTCCGCTTCCGGTCTACGAGGGTATGTAGACAACACTCTCCCCTCTCATTGCTATGCATCACCATGATCTTGCATGTGCGTAGGAATTTTTTTGAAATTACTACGTTCCCCAACAACCTTATGTTATAATTGTTGCATGATGAATGCCATCCGACATAATTATTCATCATTGATCCATTGCCTATGAGTTCGTTTCATATTGGTCTTTGCTTCGTTACTTTTCCGTTGCCACAGTTACGATTGCTACAAAACTGCTACTGTTACTTTTGCCACCATTACCGTTACTTCCATACTAATTTGCTACTAAATACTTTGCTGCAGATATTAAGTCTTTCAGGTGTGGTTGAATTGACAACTCAGCTGGTAATACTTGAGAATATTCTTTGGCTCCCCTTGTGTTGAATCAATAAATTTGGGTTGAGTAGTCTACCCTCGAAAACTGTTGTGGTCCCCTATGCTTGTGGGTTATCAAGACCTTTTTTTGGAACCTTTTTCGGGGAGCATAGCTCTATTCTCTGAGTCACTTGGTATTTATATCTATTGATCACTATGAACAATCTGAAAGATCAAAGAACCAAGATTTTTTCCTCAACTACGAGGGGAGGTAAGGAACTGCCATCTAGCTCTGGACTTGATTCACCTTCTGTTTTGAGTAAACTTGCGACACCTACACCTGCTATTGATTTTGATATTTCGCCTGTTATTGATGATGCCACTTCTGCTATGCATGATGCTTATGATGAAACTACTTCTCTGCTTGATAGTACTGTGCCACTAGGTGAATTTGTTGATGAACAACTTGCTAGGGTTAGAGAGAATGAAATTACTGAAACTGATGATATTCTTGAAACTAAAGATTATGATTCTCCCCCTAGATATGAATTGCCTAAGGTACCTGAGGGTTATATTATGGATGAAGAAACTGCTAGAGACTTTTTTGCTTGTAATGATAGAGATGATCTTAAGAAACCATTAGCTAAGTTGGAAGAAAAATCTTTGAATGCTAGAATGCAATATGATCATAAGTTTGCTACTTCACCTATCTTTGTTACTGATAAGGATTATGAATTCTCTGCCGGTCCTGAGCTAATTACTTTGGTTGAATCTGATACTTTCCATGGTTATGAATCTGAAATTGTTGTGGCAAATCTTACTAAATTGAATGATATAGACACCCTATTTGCTCATGAATATTTTTCGCTATCACTATATTCTTAAGTTGTTTCCTTTCTCGTTAAAGGGTGATGCTAAGTTATGGTCTAATTCTCTTCCTCCTGTCTGTGTGCCTAGTCCCCAGGATATGATTTACTACTTCTCTGAAAAATATTTCCCTGCTCATAAGAAACAAGCTGCTTTAAAGGAAATATTTAACTTTGTGCAAATTGAAGAAGAGAGTCTCCCACAAGCTTGGGGGAGGCTTCTCCAATTACTTAATGCTTTTCCTGATCATCCTCTCAAGAAAAATGAAATACTTGTTATCTTTTATAATGGATTAACCGATGCTTCCACAGACCACCTGGATAGTTGTGCTGGTTGTGTTTCCAGGGAATGAACTATTGAGCAAGGTGAATTGCTATTGAATAATATATTGAGTAATGATAATGATTGGACACTTCCTGAGCCAACTCTGAAGAAAAGGGGTATTCTATTTCTCAGTCCTGAAGACATGCAAGAGGCAAAGAAATCTATGATAGAAAAAGGTATTAAAGCTGAAGATGTTAAGAATTTACCACCTATTGAAGGATACATGGTCTTGATAACCCAACACAAGTAGTAGAGGTAAATTCTCTCTATAGATTTGATGAAGGTGAACTTCCTCATAATAAGTCTGCTAGTCAATGCTTGGATGAGTTTGATAATTTTATTGTTAAACAAGAAAACTTCAATGCTTATATTAGTAGACAATTGAAACGTAATGCTCACATGCTTGACTGCTTGGGTGATTATATGAGTAGAACTGTTAATGACCTTAATCTTATTAGTGAGCATGCTTCCATGGTTAAAACTCAAGTAGAACAAGCACTTAAGGCACAAGATGATTTTCTCAATGAGTTGAATAGTAAGAACAATAATAATGATGTTAGGGTTATGACTAGAGGTGGTAAGATGACTCAGGAACATTTGTATCCCAAGGGCCATCCTACGAGAATTAAGCAAGATTCTCAGAGAATTAATACTGATGCACCTAGTCCTAGTAATAAGAAGAAAAAGAAAACTGATAGGACTTTGCATGCTTCTAGTGAACCTATTATAGATACACCGAAGAATCCAAATGATATTTCTATTTCTGATGCTGAGACACTATCTGGTGATGAACATGAACCTAGTGATAATGTTAATGATCATGTTCATGTTGATGGTCGACCTAGTAATGATAATGATGTGGAGATTGAACCTGCTGTAGATCTTGATAACCCACAACCAAAGAATCAACATTATGATAAGAGAGACTTTGTTGCTAGGAAACATGGTAAAGAAAGAGAACCATGGGTTCAGAAACCCATGCCCTTTCATCCTAAACCATCCAAGAAAAAGGATGATGATGATTTTGAGCGCTTTGCTGAAATGATTAGACCTATCTTTTTGCGTATGCGGTTGACTAATATGCTGAAATTATCTCCTTATGCTAAGTATATGAAAGATATTGTTACAAATAAAAGGAAGATATCGGAAGCTGAAATTTCCACCATGCTTACTAATTAAACTCTTAAGGGTGGAATACCGAAGAAACTTGGAGATCCAGGAGTACCCACTATACCATGCTCCATTAAAAGAAACTATGTTAAAACTGCTTTATGTGATTTGGGAGCCGGTGTTAGTGTTATGCCTTTCTCTGTATATCGTAGAATTGAATTGAATAAGTTGACACCTACTGATATCTCTTTGCAAATGGCTGATAAATCAACTGCTATACCCACCGATATTTGTGAGGATGTGCCTGTTGTGGTTGCAAACGTTACTATCTTAACGGACTTTGTTATTCTTGATATTCCCGAGGACGACAGTATGTCGATCATCCTTGGTAGACCCTCTTTGAATACTACAATGGCTGTTATTGATTGCAACAAAGGCAATGCCACTTTTCATGTTAATGGTAATGTGCATATGGTACACTTTTCGAAGAAACAACCTCAAGTTCATAGTATCAATTCTATTGGAAAAATTTCAACTATTACTATTGGAGGTTTTGAATTCCTTCTTCCTACCGTCAAAAAGAAATATGATATTCTTATTGTTGGGGACATGCATATCCCCGTTGAGGTAATCTAGTGTTATTCTAAAATTCTTCGGTTTCATGTCATTCGGAAGAAGTTTGTTAATAAGACTTGATCAACCTTGTTAATCTATTCCTTTTGATGAGCATGAGATGGATGAATTTAGAAAGCACAACTTTCTGTACCCACATTTTACTTTTTGTTATTTAGAATAAATAAAGCAAAAATACTATTATCTGCCTGTTTCCTGAATTATCCGTGCAATAAAAAATGCCTCAAAAATAAAAGTTCTCCAAATGCCCTGAAAATTTAGTAGGATTTTTATAGAATATTTTAGAATTTCTGGCACTGAACATGCACCAGGGGGATGCACCAGTGGGCCACAAGGGTGGAGGGCGCGCCCTACCCCCTGGGCGCGCCCCCTGCCTTGTGGGTCCCACATGGGTTCCCTTAAGTTATTCCAGCACCCATCCACTTCGTCTTCCTCCAGAAAAAATCATCCCGTTGCTCAAACCCATGTTCTTGCTCTTCTTGGTGCCATTTTCGATCTCCTTGTGCAAAGCTCCATTTGCAAAACTGTTTTGGGGGATTGTTTTTCGGTATGTGACTCCTCCAATGGTCCAATTAGTTTTTGTTCTAGTCCTTTATTCATTGCAAATTTTTGCTATTCTAGTGACCTTGTTCTTGAGCTTGCATGTCAAATTTCTATGGTCCAAAGTAGTTTTGATGCATGATATAGCCTCTAGACACTTGTAGGAGTAGTTGCTATCAATTTTGTTGAGTTTGGTTCACTTTTACTTTGAGTCACTAAAGATTTCAGAAATTTTCAGAGGAAGAAAATGATGAGGAGATTTTTAAGAGGCTCTTCAAGTCGGGGTTCTAAAGGAAATGAAAATGAAGAGAAGAAGACGCCCAAGTATACCCTTCCACGCACCACGGAGGTTCGGCTGTGTGAATGGCCATGTGATGCATTCTTGGAGGCGGCCGAAATTTATGAGGATTTCTATTATTTGGCAGGGAATGCAGGTATCACCGACTTTCTCCATGATAAGTGTGATCACTACCTCCTACTCACTAATACTTTCGTGCAAAATTTTCACTTTCATGCTAGGATATCACCACCCACAGTAGAATTTCACTTATATGATGAGCATAAAGAGGTGACGCTTATGACTTTTGTGAGGTTTGCAAATTACCTTATGAAGGCAGCGTCGAGGAGCCACGTCCTAGAGATGTGGAAGATTTTATTGATGAAGTTACCGTGGGGGAAAGGAGAAAGGTGTTGCAAGCGAGAGTGTCTAGTTTACATTTTCCTGTTTTGCGCTACTACTTATTATTTGCTAGGATATGTTTAATTGGTCACGGGGAGAGTGGAGGCCTTAGTGCTCCTGACCTTGCTATTTTGCGCCATGCTTTACTTCATGATAAAACTTTTAGTTTGGGCGCTATGGTTGCTCGACGGTTGAGTTTAAATCGTTCGAAGGGGCCTATTTTCGGAGGTATCTATGCTTCCTGTCTTGCTAGTCGCTTCGAGATACCCATTAGGCACGATGAAAAAAAGGAGAAGCTGCTACCCACTATATACTTAGATTATGACAATATGGTAGCACATGATTTTATTAAGAAAGACGGTGACAAGAGACTCATATATAACCTGGTATTTAGCGAGAAGACTTGTCAGATTATTACCTTGTCGGCACCTTCTTTGTTTGATATTCATTCATGCAAGTATCTCATCATGCCCGAGGACATTTATGCATACTGGGAGCGGATGCAATCCCTAGTTCTTGAGCCAGAGCAATCACCTGATCCATATCAGGAGTCTGTTTATCAGTGGGAGCTACACGAGCTCGCTAACCAGTGGAACCCCCAGGATCCTCCTTAGTACACCGGAGAGGGCTACTTTGATCCATGGGCATAGAGCAATTTAGGCCAAAATCCTAAGCTTGGGGCAATACATATTTCTCACCGACATTACATTCATGTTCACACACTCATTCCAGTTGTCGGTGTTCATACTTTTTCATTGTACTATCCATGCTAGCTTGTTTTCTTTTCCCCGCTTTCTTCTTGTATGTTTGAAATCTTTAAGAAAACCAAAAAAATTAGTTGTAGCTTCAGTTTACTTTCCATGCTTACTTGTAGTATTAAAATAAAACCCAAAAATATTTCTCATTCTTCTTTTGCTTGTTGGGAGCTTGCCCGTGTAAATAGTTTTTCTCGTTCTTGTTTTATTTCCTTCAGAAAAACAAAAACTCAAAAATATTTCAGTGTATTTCTTTGAAATCCTTTTCCTTTCTTTGGTTGTGAGGAGAAGACCACAATGAAAATGTTGAGCGGCTCTCATATGCATTGTTGTTGATCTAACAAAGAGCCCATATTACCTTGTCTTATCCTAATTAATGTTTGCAGATTCCAGCTTAGTCTGATGCACGTGCACTATTATTATTATCCACACCATTCAGTCGTGCAAGTGAAAGGCAATAATGACGATATATGATGAAATGATTGAGATGAGGAAAAGCTGGTACGAACTCGACATATCTTGTTTTTGTAAATATGATTAGTTCACCATTCTTGATTCACCCCATTATGAATGAAACATGTTTGCAATGATAATTACAAATTATAGTTACTCATGCCATGCTTAATTAGCTAGGGGTTTATAATGGTTTACCTTGCGTGCCAACATACTTTTAGAATGGTTGCGATGTAGTATTAGGATGGTATCCTCCTTTGAATGATTCGAGTGGCTTGATTTGGCACATGTTCACACATGTAGTTGAAACAAAATCAACATAGCCTCCATGATATTTATGTTCATGGTGATTTCTATCCTACTCATGCTTGCACTCAATGTTGGTTAATCTCAATGCATGTTCATGACTGTTGTCACTCTCTAGTTGGTTGCTCCCAATCTTTTTCTAGCCTTCACTCATACTAAGCGGGAATACTGCTTGTGCATCCACTTCCATAAACCCAAAGTTGTTCCATATGAGTCCACCATACCTACCTATATGCGGTATTTACCTGCCGTTCCAAGTAAATTTGCATGTGCCAAACTCTAAACCTTCAAATGATAATTTGTTTTGTAAGGCCGAATCACTCATGTGGCGAGTGGGGGCTGTTAGTATCTTCCATGCTAGGTGCGTTATTCTCACGATGAGTGGACTCCGCTCATCATTCACCAAAAAATGGCTGGTAATTGGGATGCGTTCCATGCTCAAATCAAATCAAAATATAATTGCAAACAAAACTCCCCCAGGATTATTGTTAGTTGGACGGTACACATTGTTTCAGACCAGCCGTGGAATGTGCTTGTTGGTGGTGGGGGAGTATAAACTTTACCATTCTGTTTGGGAACCGCCTTTAATGTATCTAGTATGGAAGATACCAAGATATCTTGGTTGTTATGTTGACAATCAAACCATACCGCTCAAAATATTATTTATCTCTATTCTAAAAACTCGAGCTCTGGCACCTCTGCGGATCCCTGCTTCCCTCTGCGAAGGGCCTATCTATTTACCTTTATTGCCGAGTCATCATCCTCTTATGAAAAGCACCAATTAGAGAACACCACTGTTATTTGTATGCGTTGTTATTAATTGATATTGAGTATGCCTGTGACTGGATCTCTTTTACCATGAATTACAATGTCTAGTCAGTCCTTGATCTTCAAGGGTGCTCTGCATTTATGTTTTTCGGTCTCAGAAAGGGCTAGCAAGATACCATCTTGTTATATCATATCATGATTGTTTTGAAAAAGTGTTGTCATCTGAGATTCATTATTATTGTTCGCTAGTTGATTACGCCATTGATATGAGTAAATGTGAGACCTAAATGTTATTATGAATATGGTTAGTTCATAATCTTTGCTAAAAACCAGAATACTGGCTTTACATATTTGCAACAACAAGATCAAACAGAGTTTGTAAAAGTTTTTATTTATCACTTTCAGTTTGTCAACTAAATTGCTTGAGGACAAGCAATGGGTTAAGCCTGGGGGAGTTGATACGTCTCTGTCGTATCTACTTTTCCAAACTCTTTTGCCCTTGTTTTGGACTCTAATTTGCATGCTTTGAATGGAACTAACTTAGACTGGCACTGTTTTCAGCAGAATTTCCTTGGTGTTATTTTTGTGCAGAAATAAAAGTTCTCGGAATGAGCTGGAACTTCACGGAGAATATTTTTGGAATATATAAAAATATTGGCAAAAGAATCAACAGAGGGGGACCCACCAACTGTCCACAAGGGTGGAGGGCGCGCCCCGCCCCCTAGGGCGCACCCCGCCCCCTAGGGCGCACCCCCTGCCTAGTGGGTCCCCTGGACCTCCAACGACCTAAACTCCAACTCCATATATTCACGTTCGAGGAGAAAAAAAATCAGAGAGAAGGATTCATCGCGTTTTAAGATACGGATCCGCCACCACCTCCTATTCTTCCTCGGCAGGGCAGGTCTGGAGTCTGTTTTGGGCTCCAGAGAGGGGAAATCATCGCCATCGTTATCATCAACCATCCTCCATCACCAATTTCATGATGCTCACTGTCGTGAGTGAGTAATTCCATCGTAGGCTTGCTGGATGGTGATGGGTTGGATGAGATTTATCATGTAATCGAGTTAGTTTTGTTAGGGTTTGATCCCTAGTATCTGATACGTCTCCAACGTATCTATAATTTTTGATTGTTACATGCTATTTTATTATCAATCTTGGATGTTTTATAATCATTTTGTAGTCATTTATATCATTTCTTGGTACTAACCTATTGACATAGTGCCAAGTGCCAGTTGCTGTTTTTTCCATGTCTTTTACATCACAGAAAATCAATATCAAATAGAGTCCAAATTCCATGAAACTTTACGGAGATTTTTTATGGGCCATAAGGAAGGCAATGGGCCCTTGTTGCATCCGGGGGGTGCCCCGAGGGGGGGACAACCCACCAGGGCGCGCCAGGAGGCCCAGGCACACCCTGGTGGGTTTGTGCCCACCTCGGGTGCCCACCGGACCGCCTCTTTGCTCTATAAATACCCCCAAAATACCAGAAACCTAGGGGATCCAATCTAGACACCATCATGGAGGGGTTCACCACTTCAATTGGTGCCTCTCCCATGATGCGTGAGTAGTTCTTTGTAGACCTTCAGGTCCGTAGTTAGTAGCTAGATGGCTTCATCTCTCTCTCTTGATCCTCAATACAATGGTCTCTTGGAGATCCATATGATGTAACTCTTTTTGCGGTGTGTTTGTTGGGATCAATGAACTTCGAGTTTATGGTCAGATCTATGTTTTTATATCCATGAAAGTATTTGAGTTTCTTTGATCACTTTTATGCATGATCTCTTATAACCTTGTATTTCTTCTCCGATATTTGGGTTTGGCCAACTTGATCTATTTATCTTGCAATGGGAAGAGGTGCCCGGTAGTGGGTTCGATCTTACGGTGCTTGATCCCAGTGACAGAAAGGGAACCGACACGTATGTATCGTTGCCACTAAGGATAAAAAGACAAGATATATATCTACCGCCATATAGATAAACGGATCTTGTCTACATCATGTCATTGTTCTTATTGCATTACTCCGTTTTTCCATGAACTTAATACACTAGATGCATGCTGGATAGTGGTGGATGTGTGGAGTAATAGTAGTAGATGGAGGTAGGAGTCGGTCTACTAATCTTGGATGTGATGCCTATGTAATGATCATTGCCTGGATATCGTCATAATTATTTGAAGTTCTATCAATTGCCCAACAGTAATTTGTTTACCCACCATTTGCTATTTTTCTCGAGAGAAGCCACTAGTGAAACCTACGGCCCCCGGGTCTTCTTTCTCATATATTTGCCTTATGATCTACTGTTCCTTTGCATTTTTATTCAGATCTATTAAACCAAAAATACCTTGCTGCAATTTATCTTATTTGGCGTTCGATCTATCAATCTACTACAATTTACCTCACGTCCATTTGCCTATCTTGAGGCGCCGTACCCCGGAAGGGATTGACAACCCCTTTACCATGTCGGGTTGCGAGGTGTTGTTATTTGTGTGTAGGTGTTGCTTACGTTGTGTTGCTTGGTTCTCCTATTGGTTCGATACCTTGGTTTCATAACCGAGGGAAATACTACCGTCGCTATGCTACATCATCCCTCCCTCTCCAGGGAAATACCGACGTAGTTCCAGCTACCATCAAGCAGAATTTCTGGCGCCATTGCCGGGGAGGATCAAGTCAAGATAGTTTCCTGTCAACGCACCAATTTCTGGCGCCATTGCCGGGGAGGATCTTCACCATATACCAGGTTCCTAATCACAAATCTCATCTCCTCGCAATTTACAATATTTGCCATTTTCCTCTCATTTTCCTCTCCCCCACTTCACAAAAATTTGCCGTTTTATTCGCCCCTCTTGTTCCGTTCGCCGTTTTCTTACCGGAACTATTTTGAGTGCAATCTTGTTGTGTGGTCATCATGAATCAAGAGAACACCAAGTTTGTGATTTATCACATACCAACAATAATGATTTTATTGGCACTCCGCTTGTTCCTCCCGCCACTAGCGCGGAGACTTGTGATATTAATACTGCTTTGTTGAATCTTGTTATGGAAGACTAGTTTTCCGGTACTCCTAATGAGGATGCCGCGTCCCATCTTAATACCTTCGTGGAATTATGATGTGGACAATGATGTGGTCAAGATGAAATTATTTTCGTTCTCTTTGCGTGATTCTGCAAAAATTTGGTTCTCTTCTTTGCCTCGCAATAGTATTGATTCTTGGAATAAGTGCAAAGATGCTTTTATCACTAAGTATTTTCCTCCCGAAAAAATTATTTCCCTTAGAACCCAGATCATGAATTTCAAGAAACTTGAACATGAGCATGTTGCGCAATCTTGGGAAAGTATGAAAATGATGCTAAGGAATTGCCCAACTCATGGGTTAAATCTTTGGATGATCATACAATTTTTTTATGCGGGATTGAATTTTGTTTCTCGTAATCTTTTAGATTCCGTCGCGCGTGGTACTTTTATGGAAATTAGTTTGGGTGAAGCCACCAAATTGCTTGATAATATCATGGCAAATTATTCACAATGGCATACCGAAAGGGATCCTACTACTAAAAAGTTAATTCGTTTGAAGAAATTTCTTCTTTCTGTGAAAAAGTTGATGCTCTTGTGAAATTGGTTGCTAGTATAAGTGCTCCTATTGATCTTAATGATATGCCTTTGTCTACTTTGATTGAGAAAAATAGTGATGCTATTGATGTGAATTTTATTTCTCGCAATAATTTCAACAATAATGCTTATAGAGGTAATGTTAATCCTAGGCCTTTTCCTAGTAATTCCTCTAACAATATGGTAATTCCTATGGAAATCAATCTTACAATAATAATAGGAACACCTCTGATCTTGAGAACAATATTAAATAATTTATCAACACACAAAAAGTTTTTAACATTTCCATAGAAGAAAAGTTGAACAAGATTGATGATTTGTCTAGAAGTGTTGACAGAATTGCTCATGATGTGGAAAATCTCAAGATGAATTTTTTTGTGCCTAAAGTAGATGAAACAATTAAAGCTCGTTATGTTTCTATGGATGAAAGTAAGAAAAGAACTGCTATGCTTTGAGCTAAAAGAGAATTTTTGGAAAAAGCTTTTTCTAGTGATTATTCTTGCAGAAGTGATGAAGATCTTAAAATGATTGGTGTTTCTTCTATTGATTCCTTGTTTAGTAAAGTTAAGAATGTTGAAAAAGGGGCTAGAGAAGAGTCAACTTTTGGTAGAAGGCGTCCCAATATTTTGGAGGGTGAAAATCTTGTTGAGAAAATTGATGAAAGTGGATTTGGAGAGGTCAAAACTTTAGCTAGTGATGCACCCACTATTTTGTATTACAAAGACTTTAATTATGATAGTTGCTCTTTGATTGATTGTATTTCTTTGTTGCGATCCATGATAAATTCACCCCATGCTTATGAACAAAATAAAGCATTTACTAAAGATATTGTTGATGCAATGACGAAAGCTTTGGAAGAAAAGTTGGAATTATAAGTTTCAATTCCTAGAAAATTGTATGATGAGTGGGAACCTACTATCAAAGTCAAGATTAAATATTATGAGTGTTTTGCTTTGTGTGACTTGGGTGCTAGTGTGTCCACAATTCGGAAATCTTTATGTGATGTGCTTGGTCTTACCAATCTTAAAGAATGTTCCTTGAACTTGCACTTGGCAGATTCTACTATTAAAAAGCCTATGGGAAGAATTAATGATGTTCTTATTCTTGCAAATAGGAATTATGTGCCCATAGGTTTTATTTTTCTTGATATTGATTGCAATCCGTCTTTTCCTATTATTCTTGGTAGACCGTTTTTACACACTATCGATGCCGTGATTGATATGAAAGAAGGCAATATTAAGTTCTAATTTCCTTTGAGGAAAGGTACGGAACACTTTCCTAGAACTAGAATTAATCCACCTTATGAATCAATCATGAGGGCATCTTATGGACCTTGAACGAAAGATGACAAAACCTAGATCCTTTCTTTATGCCTAGCTAAGGGCATAAAACTATAACGCTTGTTGGGAGGCAACCTAATGAATAAAATTTATTTTTGCTTTCTATTCTTCTGTGTTAGCACAATTATGCTACTATTATAATTGTGTTTTTATGTTTTAATTAGTGTTTGTGCCAAGTAAAGGCTTTAGGATCTTCTTGGGTGATAGTTGTTTGATCTTGATGAAAAAATAGAAACTTTTACGCTCACGAAATTAATTTTCATTTTTTACCATAGGGCGATAAAATACCCATTCCAATTGCAGTAGATCAATATAAAAATTTCTCAAGTCGTCCTAATTTTTCTGAGTTTTTTGAGTTACAAAAGTATTCGAAATAGTCAGATTGCTATAGACTGTTCTGTTTTGATAGATTCTATTTTCTTTGTGTTGTGTGCTTATTTTGATGGCTCTATGGTTTTCTTTGATGAGTTTTTGCCATATAAAAGTTGGAATACAGTAGACATAATACAAAAACAAAATATTAATTGGTTTGATACAACACTTATAGTAGTGGTTTATTATTCTTATACTAACGGATCTCGCGAAGGCTTTGTTGAGTTTTGTGTGATTGAAGTTTTGGGTTATCTTACGATGGATGAAGGAAGGATGTAAGATCCTAAGCTTGGGGATGCCCCGACATCCCAAGCTATTATCCAAGAATGAGAAACCGACTAAGCTTGGGGATGCCCCCAAGTGGCATCCCCGCTTTCTTCAAACAACTATCGGTATTTTACTCGAGACTATATTTTTATTCGTCACATGATATGTGTTTTGCTTGGAGCGTCTTGTATGATCTATGTCTTTTATTGTTTTATTTTGTGTTTTAAGTCATCAATCCTTGCTGGACACCCATATTTGAGAGAGCCAAAATTATGTCATGACTTGTTAGAATTGCTCTCTATGCTTCACTTAAATCTTTTATGAGCTAGGACTTGCTCTAGTGCTTCACTTATATCTTTTTGAGCACGGTGTGCTTTGCTATTTTTGAAGAAATGCTCCCTTGCTTCACTTAGATTTGTTTGGGAGTTAGTGAAATTTTGAAGAAATTCTCTCTTCACTACAAAAAAAGACACATCCGTGACATTTTGGGCCGAACAATTTTTTTCTGTCATACATATGACACTTCTATGACGATAATTCTGACAAAACCCGGTATCATCATAGATGTGGTGGGCTCCTACTTCTATGACAAAAAATCATGACAGAAAATGGGCTTTTCGTCCTGGGCGGGCCGGAGACGCAGCTGCATGACATTCTTTGGGCCGTCCTTGACGGAAAAAACCATGGTAGAAGCAGGGGAGGAAAATTTCGGGGAGTTCCCGGTTACGGTGGGAGGTTGGGGGCCGAGCGATGCACGTTTCTCTCGTACACGTATGCGCGTGTGTGCGAGGCATTGGCTCTAACTGAACCCGAGCGAGGCGTTGGGCTCTAACTGAACCCGAGCAATTGCACTGCAGGCTACGCGTTACTGAACCCGAGCGATCGATCGATGGCTGTTAACTGAACTCGATCGAGCGATTCCTTCGCTACTGCTGCTAACTGAAGCCGATCGATGGGATGAATAGTGAGCGTTGCAGGGGGGGGGGTTGGATGAACAGTGAGCGGTGGCATTGCCTCTGGATGAACAGGACCCCGTGGTGTGGTGGAGGGCTGGATGAATAGTAGACGGTGGAGGG
>NC_041388.1:334922342-334939032 GCF_002162155.2 Triticum dicoccoides
GTTGAACAGGACCCCGTGGTGTGGAGGGCTGGATGAACAGTAGACGGTGGAGGGGTGCCTGTGGAGGGGTGGTTGAACAGGACCTCGTGGTGTGGAGGGCTGGATAAACAGTAGACGGTGGAGGGGTGGTTGAACAGTAGCCAGTGGAGTAGCGCGCCATGGAGGCTGGATGAACAGGAGCCCGCGGAGGCTGGAGGAGGTCGACGGTGGAGATGAACAATATCCCGTGGAGTCCCGTTTTGCGGTACGCCACACCCCTCCCGATGAACAGGACCCCCGTTTCGACCGTAGCGCTCCAACACAAGTCCGTTTCCTCCGTTTTGCGTTATGCCACACCCCTCCCGATCAACAGGAACCCCGTTTCGACCGTAGGAGGTCCGTTTCCTCCGTTTTGCGGTACGCCAGACCCCTCCCGATGAAGATGATCCTGTTTTGAACGTGGCCGGTCGAACACAAGGCCGTTTCCTCCGTTCTGCGGTACGCCAGGCCTTGCTTCCATCGCCTGTTCCGTCCAAGCCCTCCCGATGAACACGACGCATTCCGTTGCCTCCGCATGAACCCGACGCATTCCGTTGCCTCCCCATGAACACGACGCATTCCGTTGCCTCCCCATGAACACGACGACGATGTTGTTTCCCCGTTCCGACCCAGCCATGTACACGAGCCCTGGCCGTACGTATGCGTAAGTAGGCGTTCGAGACCCCGCCCGTATGTACACATACGTGGCCATATTTTCTTTCTTGCACCCTGGCCGCTGTACGTACGTGTACATGCTACGTGCGCGCCTCTACTACGACATGTGCGCGCCTCTACATCGACCAATATATATGTACGTACACGTTCGCGACCAGAATGACAATGCTACGTACGCTTCGACCACGTGGGCCCGACTGTCAGGCACTTCCTTGTGTGCGAAGATGTAGCTGGTGGGTCCCAGTAGTCAGGGGGGTGAAATACGGTGGCCCGTCCGGTGGGTCCCCGCTGTCAGGTGGAGGAATAATTATTTTGCACGTAATAAGGAGGCATTTCCTTGCTGCGGCTGTGGACCCAGCTGTCAGCCTCTCCACATACAGTCCATGCCCGATGGAAGCCGTTCCTTGACCACGTTGACCACGCCGCGCCGAGAGCACCAGGGCGGTGGACGACGGCGAGGCCTAGGAAGGGGACGACGCGGAGCCAGGGAAGACGCGACAGTGGATGCCCACACGTAGAGGAGTACGAGGGTTCACTGGTTCGCTTCGGTGTGAGGCTGTCGTCGCCGCAGAATAACAGGGGGTGTGGGTGAGTAGAGGGATGGCCTCGCCAGCGGTGGGAGTAGTAGGGGGTGGTGAGGCCTCCGCCGCATCGCAGCCGGCCACGGGAGGCAGGAGCACGAGGCACAACCGGCGCTGGTTTGGGCGGCTAGAGCAAGAAGACCAGAGGTTGAAGAAGCACTACGGCCGTTGGATGGATATCGTACGGTCACTAGAGCTAGAATCGTGCATATTGACTAAGTTGACAAAGCCCTCCGTCCTCGTCAACTTAGTAGGCCCACAAGTCAGCCTCCCACCAAGGTGCGTCCCAACTAGCAGGGGGGTATTCATTTTTTTAGCGTAATAAGGAGGCACTTCCTTGCGTGCGAAGATATAGCTGGTGGATCCGAGCTGTCAACGGCGGTAACATTTTTTTCGCGAAATACAGAGGCCCTTTTGGTGGGTCCCTGATGTCAGGTGGAGGAATCATTATTTTGCGCGTAATAAGGAGGCATTTCCTTGCTTGCGGCCATGGACCCAGCTATCGGCCTCTCCACGTACAGTCCACTTTAGATGCATGTCGGTCGTTGACCACGTTGACCAGGCCGCACCGAGAGCACCAGGGCGGTGGACGATGACGAGGCCTAGGAAGGGAACGACACGGAGGCAGGGAAGACTCGGCAGTTGTTTCCCACGCGGAGGGGAGTACGACTGTACGAGGGTTTACTGGTTCGTCTGCCGTCGCCGGAGAATAACAGCAGGTGTGGGTGAGTAGAGGGATGGCTAGGCCAGCGATGGGAGTACGGTGGGGCGGTGAGGCCTGCTCGGCAGCATAGCCGGCTGCGGGGAGGAGGGAGCAGGCAGTCCCGCCGGCGCTTGTTTGAGCGGCTAGAGCAGGAAGAGCAGAGATTGAAGAAGCACGATGGCCGTTTGATGGACATCCAACAGTCACTACTTGTGCGTCAACCTTTTTTTAGGAAAGCCTCAAATGTGGAAAACAGCATACAGCCCATCTGCCATTATTTCTAATAATTTACAGCGCACTTGCTAATTCTTAAGATTTTTTGGAGCCCATATTCTTTGTGTTAGCATTACACCCCATATTGTGGCCACGGTTAAAAAATTGACGAAATTTTGCATATTTCGGTGCGGTCCGAACTGTTTTTAATCCCGAAATTTCGACTCACATTCAAACTGATTAAAAAAATGTATATCAATATAAAATCCAACAAATTCTCCATGCATAAAAATTAATGTAATTTAAAATCTCGAAATGAAAAAAAAAGATATTTTAAACTAATTGTCGGTTTGATGTGTTTTAAAAATGTACATCCCATTTCTCATTACTGATGGGCCATTTTCTCGGCCAGCCGAATGAAGCTCTCCTCGTATTGAAAGATTTGCAGCCCAACAGGCCTGACAAAGCGACTTACTTGGCAAATCACAAAAAAACTGGGCTGTGGCCGTGGACCCAGCTGTCAGCCTCTCCACATACAGTACTCTTTCTATCGAAGTCGGTCATTAACCACATTGACCACGCCGCACCGAGAGCACCAGGGCGGTGGACAACGGCGAGGCCTAGGAAGGGGACGACGCGGAGCCGGGGAAGACGCGGCAGTGGATGCCCACGCGGAGAGGAGTACGAGGGTTCACTGGTTCGGCTGCGGCGTGAGGCTGCCGTCACCGCAGAATAACAGGGAGTGTGGGTGAGTAGAGGGATAGCATGGGCTAGCGGTGGGAGTAGTAGGGGGCGGTGAGGCCTCCGCGGCATCACAGCCGGCCGCAAGAGGCAGGAGCACGCGGCATGACCGACGCAGCTTTGGGCGGCTGGAGCAAGAAGACCAGAGGTTGAAGAAGCACTACGGTCGTTGGATGGACATTGTACAGTCACTGGAGCTAGAATCGTTCATATTGACTAAGTTGACAAAGCCCTCCATCCTCGTCAACTTAGTAGGCCCACAAGTCAGCCTCCCACCAGGTTAGGTCCTAGCTAGCAGGGGGAGTATTCATTTTTCTGTGCGTAATAAGGAGGCACTTCCGGTGGTTCCAAGCTAATAGCAAGGGGGAACGTTTTTTTTTCGCGAAATACGGTGGTCCGTCCGGTGGGTCCCAACAGTCAGGGGCAAACGTTTTTTTCGCGAAATACGGTGGCCCGTCCGGTGGGTCCCAGCAGTCAGGGGGGAAACGTTTTTCCGCGAAATACTGGTGGCCCGTCCGGTGGGTCCCTACTGTCAGGTGGAGGAATAATTATTTTGCGCGTAATAAGGAGGCACTTCCTTGCGGCTGTCGTGGACCCAGCTGTCAGCCTCTCCACGTACAGTACTCTTCCGATGGAAGTCGGTCGTTGACCACATTGAACACGCCGCGCCGAGAGCACCACGGCGGTGGACGCCGGCGAGGCCTAGGAAGGGGACGACCCGGAGCCGGGGAAGACGCGGCAGTGGATGCCCACACGGAGAGGAGTACGAGGGTTCACTGGTTCGGCTGCGGTGTGAGGCTGCCGTCGCCGCAGAATAACAGGGGGAGTGGGTGAGTGGAGGGATGGCCTGGCCAGCGGTGGGAGTAGTATGGGGACGGTGAGGCCTCCGCGGCAGCACAGCCGGCCACGGGAGGCAGGAGCACGCGGCACGACCGGCACTGCTTTGGGCGGCTGGGGCAAGAAGAACAGAGGGTGAAGAAGCACTACGGCCGTTGGATGGACATCGTTGACCACGCCGTGCCGAGAGCACCAGGGCGGTGGACGACGGCGAGGCCTACGAAGGGAACGACACGGAGCCGGGGAAGACACGGCAGTGGCTGCCCACGCGGTGGAGAGTACGAGGGTTGACTGGTTCGGCTGCCGTCGCCGGAAAATAACAGGAGGTGTGGGTGAGTAGAGGGATAGATAGGCCAGGGATGCAAGTATGATGGGGCCGTGAGGCCTTCCCGGCAGCATTGCCGGCCACGGGAGGCGGGAGCAGGCGGTTCCGACGGCGCTGGTTTGGGCGGCTGGGATAGGAAGATCAGAGACTGAAGAAGCACGATTGCCGTTAGATTGACATCTAACGGTCTAACGCTGATAGAGTCGATTGTTGACTAAGTTTCTTTTTTGAGAAACCTTGTGTACGCATGAACTTAGTAGGCCCACAAGTCAGCCTCCAAATCTGTGGCAGATAACATAAAGCCCATTTGCTATTTTTTATAATTTGCAGCCCATTTGCTAATTCTTAAGTAATTTATTACAGCCCATTTTCTGCCCAGGACCACGGTCAAAAAGTCCAACCTTATTTTGCATATTTCGGTGGTGTCTGAACTGTTGTAATCCCGAAGTGATAAACATTTTTTTAAGAACTTATTGATTTGCCAAAAAAATCATTTTGTTTTTGTAAGCAAATAAGACGTGGGACAATTTAGTTGGTTTAAGGGAAAACCAGTGGTAAAAAAATCAGCGTTGGGTGGGAAAAAACAACAAAAATAAGGATGTAAATATGAAAAGGGAATTTTATGTGTTTTCAATATAATGATACGTGTATATGAACTAGTAAAACTATAGGTAGAGATTATAAAATGGATGTAGGACATGCGTTTCAAGAGGAAAATAGAACTGGGCTGTGTGTTTGATTTAGTAAAAAAACTGCCTGCGGATGTTGTAAGACAAAATATAACTAACGTTGGCGGGCCAGAGGCCAGTAGATACCTGCTGGATCTTTGTGCCCTGTTGTCGTCATGGGCTGGGCCTGTTAAAAACAAAACAACCCTGGGCAATCTACAGCCCAGTTGAAACTTGCTCGACCTGAAAAAACAATATACGTGCTCAATAAACGAGAGAATTCTGCAAGTACAGACTGATAACTGGGATGCAGCACGGATATTTTTTTTATCGTGATAATAAGTGCATGCACTTGTTTCGAAAAAATTGGAGAACTAGGAATTCGAACGGCGGATGCTTATGCTACCCATCAAATAAAAATCAGGTGCCTGAAAATTCGTTTCGAAACAAATGATTCAGCTTTATATCCACGTCGACCCTCGGCATGATGGTTGGAAGCAAATGCAAGTTCATACCAAAAGATCGTTAACAACAATACCAACTTGCGGACGACAAGGTAGTACAACTACCAATACCAAACTAACTTATAATCTTTTTACTCCTGGCCCTAGTGTTCGTCTGGTAGAAAATCTTGCAGAGGACCAGCTCCCGCTCCTTCTCTTGCTCCAGGTCCCCGAGGTGGTACTGGTGCATCACCTAGTTGGTCCTCTGCTGGTCGAAGTTCTTGTTGGTGTGCAACACCAGAACCTTTTTTGCTGCCCGTCTGCCGGCCATTGACCATCACCAGCAATGTATTGCCGGTCTTGTGCCACATCCCGTGCATGCCGCACTCCGACTGTATCTTGCGACGCGTCCATGCACCTCTTTTGAACGCCCTGGAATTGCGCTGGAAGAAATGCTTCCTTAGGCCACTCAGTGTGATACCTGTAGTATTGTGGAATACAGGTTTTAGTGCACCTAGTTGGCATTTTCATAATATCTTTGGCATGTTGCAGTCACTTGTTTCACTTTTTATTAACTGTCTAATTGTAATTGCTTCATCAGGTCTGCGTCTAAAAAGAAAAATAGAGCTATAAACAAAGGAATATGTTTGTGCAAGTAGACGGCCGATCGGTGTCTTACCTGGAAGTTTCACAGGTTGGGTGTAACATATGCCGTGCTCGTTGTCCATGGTTGGTATGAACAAATCGATGAGAGACTTAAATCTCGCGCTGTCAGCACTCACTTTGGCCTCAAGGTGCTCGATCAGCTCCTGATCCGTGGGATCGAACTTGACGCCAGCCGGCAGCACGGGCCAATCCTTCTTCGACTTGCATCAGTAACTCCAGTTATATGGTACTCAATGTATGACCAATCAACTGTTTTAAGTGAATGATGAAATATTTCGACAGATAAGTGGTACTCCAAATCTGAAGTCCAGAATACCCGAACACGCCGAGGGGATTCTTGTGTCACCTCACCCGCAGCGTGTTGTCACGTCAATTCAATGTGTGGACATGATGAATAATTTGACCATGTATACTAGTACTGCTACTGTACTACTTACTAGTCATATTTAGTGTCACGATTTATACATAGGTTTAACTAACAAGTACGCACTTGAAGCCTAACTGATATATATATATATATACTGCACAACATCTCAATCATCATTATTAGTACATCCTACGCAGGTGAGTTAGTATGCACTTGATCCCAGGAAGGTATCTATCCTTCAAACCAGAGGAGTGCTTCAAACTAACAACAATACATAATATCCAACAAAAGAGGGTCGTGCTACAACAGCAGAATACATGGCTCAGTCTAGATATCAGCACGAATCAAGTTGTGCATATTTGCTGTTGGCATGAACCACATCGCCGCATGTCGGGTTAGCAAAAGCCATCCATCGCATGGAAGCTTGATGCCTTTCACACACTGAAGATTATCTGGCAACAAGCTGTGTCAACGAATCTCTGGATATGATGATTCATGAAACTCATGCTATGATGTGTAAACACAGCCCCCCTCGCGAATGGAAGTTGCATAGCACAGTAGTCATCGCCGGTGATATGATCGATGATTGGTTGGATGATCGGATAATTGAGCCCGACGAACAAGGAGTGGTTGCCGAGGCTGTAAACCCGCGTCTAGTTGAATACGCCTGGCCCAACGGAGCTGGGATCTTTCTCGAACACGAAGCAGCCATAGCCATCAATGTCACGAACGCCCCACGCATTGTACTGCATGTGGTTTGATGTAATGGTTTGGTCAATTTGGTACGTGCGAATGAGCATCAAATGACCGCCGTCAGCTGAACGAGCGATAAACCACCACCCATCGGCTGGTATGATTCCAGGTCCTGGAATCATGAAGGCCAGCACATTTGCGTCTGCTGCAACAATTCAAATTGGAGACCAGAAGGACAAAAATAAACAATCATGTTCAGAGTATGTGTGGAATTAAGATTATTATAACAGTGACACATATCATAGACAAAGAATTACAATGCCGTGGTCATAATCATACCCCAAGTTAAAAAAATAAGCCAATGGCTTTCATATTCTAGCAATATGTCATGGTTCAAACATCATGTAACAATGAGAGGAAAACATCTATGACAGCGCCTACTCATATTCTACCATAGCACTTACTACTATTGTTCTCATATCAACTCTAAGCAATAACATGCGTTGTTATAAAAATCTTGTAAACGAGAGTAACATATCGCAATCATTATGTTATGCTCATAATATGTATTCTAACAATCATTAGATGCCATTGTTCTCATATCAACTCTAACAATAACATGTGTGGTCATAAAAATCTAGGAAATGAGAGGAACATATAGCAATGATGTGGTTATAGACATGCTATGCATTCTAAATTTGTAACAAATGAACAGGCAGTCGTATTCATAAGGTAAAGATGAGATGAGATAGAACAATTACACGACGATAGATTCCACCAATATAGGTAGCCAATCTGTGCGTCGACCGCGTAAACGATGCCATCATGCACTATAACATCAGACAGAAATGTTTCCTCAACATGATTGATGATGAGCCATAACCATGTATGGCGACCGGATTCCAGATAGACTAATCCCTTGTTGAACAAGGCAATGAGCCTGTAATCCATGTAGTCTTCTGATGGTGTGGGCACTTCACAGATTACAACTTTCTGCAAACAGAGGTCGAGCCAAAAGTTTGACGCGTCTCGTGCGTAGTAGGCAGGAGTGTCCGGCGGGCCGCGAGGCTCGATGGCGGCGATATCCAACGATGGAATGGTGATCTCTCGCTGGGTGTAGATATCCACGAGACGCCACGGACTACCGGTGTGGTGGATGAGGACGATCCAGTTGGCCTTCATGCCCGCCCAGTAGTGGCCGCGCATGAAGGACAGGTGGACTGGTAGTGGTAGCATGTCGAGGGGCACCACGGCAACCTCCGTAGGATCGTCAAGTCGGTGTCTGGGCCACCTGCGAGGATCGGGCATCAGCAAGCAGGGTGTCTTGAAAAGAGCCGGCCGGTTGCAGACGAGTAGACGGTACAAAGACACCGAGCATGCGGCCAGACGGACAGTGCTGAGTAGGTCCATACGACTACAAATCTGCTCCAAGAGAACATCTGGGAGGGAATTCCAATCGCAGCTCTGCGTGTCAGTCGGTTCTGCCATTGGGGTTTTCGGTGCCTGCGAGCCAGCAAGGAAGTGGATTCGGGCGGGCGAGCGAAGAAGCTTCTCCTCGTGTGGCCAAGCAGTGAGCGGGGGGATATGGTACGCGCGAGCTACCAAGGAAGATGGCGCTTGCGAGCGAGCAGTGAGCGGGGGTAAATGGTGTGCGGCTGACGATGGGGAAGAGAGGAGGAAGAAGAAGAGAGGAGGAAGAAGAGTGGAAGATGGGGAAGAAAGTGCATTCAATCTCAATTCTACTACTCCCTCCATCTAGGTGTGTAAGTCACCTTACGAAAACCAAATAATCCCAAAACACTTAGGCACCGTACATTAACTCCCTTCTCATTTTTTGTTTTGTGGAATATCAACCAATAAGATATGTGGGATGTGCATGCTTTCAATGACTTGAGACTACCAAACATAACCGAATGATTTAGTAACACCAACACGCTGGTTCAGCTTATTAATTACGTGTCCCATCTTCTATAGTGTGTATTGACACTTCACTGCGAAGACTAGTTGAATAGTTCTCTCTGACCGAGATGGGGAATAAATGGACCGCGAGGACTTCCTTTCTATAGTATCCCTATGCCTCTACGCTCAATTCACTCATTTTTCTCCGTACCTAGTCACTTGTTGAAATCTATAGCCAAATGGACATGTCAATGGGAGGGAGTAAGCCCCATGCATGCATGCATGCATGCAACATGCAACACTCACACGTACACATGGACGCACGCAACACTCACGCACCCATGCGGCACACAGCACACGACGCAACACACACGCTCACGCTCAAGTGCTCAACCTACTCCCTACGTCCGTGAAAGACTGTACATTTAGAGATTTACACATTGACCAGGGCATAATTAACGCCCAAAAGTAGCAGACTTATGTGTGCATGCGACCATTGAGATAAGAAGATTAAATGAAGGCAGTTGCATGTTGTAATTAAGGATAGACATGTAGCCTATACCTACAGCACAAGTTGGTGCATTAGTCAATCAATATCGATTAGATTAAAGGCTAAACACATTGGAAGTGTAGATGTACATCATGTAGTACACTCTTTGTTGGAAGACCGAGGGAGGACACGTGCATGCACTCACATACATAGCCAGGGCGGTTCGCGCGCAAGGGTTGGACTCGTGTTGCGCCTGCGTAAAGTTTTGTTTAACTGATTTCTTTGCTCTGCCAACTGACAGGTGGGACCTAGAAACCAGGTGACAATTTAACCAGTCAACAAAGTGCCACGTCGACTATGTGGCCGGTCAGTAGGGTGCAATACGGTGCTCTACGATGAGCTAGTGATCGCATAATCGCCGCAAAACTATATATAGTGACCGTAAAGAGCGTACTGTTACATACGTTGACCGCTAGTGTATTTTTCTCGTTTCAAATTAAGCCATATTAATCGGAAAGGACGCAGTATGGACTACTAGTACTAGTACTAGTACTGCTTTGATGTGTCCCGTCAACTCGCCGAACGAGGAGAAGCTTGCTTACTACGCCTCTCCCTCGCCCACGCGCGCGGTGGTTCGCAGGACAAGGAGAGGGTTTTGACTACAACGCCCTCTCCCTCTCCCTCTCCCTCTCCCTCGCCCTCGCCCTTGCGGTGTACGTGCAGTAGTTCAATCGAGGTTAGATTGCCAGAAGCATATTGTACTATAGTATCATCATAGTTGGACCTTCTGAAGAGGCGAAGAGCCAAGTGCAAGGTTCACACGAGTACAAAATGTTGAACCTCACGAAGAGGCAAAAGAGCCAAGCGCAAGGTTTTATAGGAGTTGTCGTCCTAGTAGGAGTGTACTAGTACAACTATAGCAAACGATGCTACTGTATGATGCCGCCACATCACGTATATCCAAAGTTGTGCCACCTTTTTTTCCTCAAAGAGCATGTTGGAGCCCGTGCAACAACCACACAAGTTGCATGTACACATAACACATTTACTAGTAATAAATTGTAAAGGACAAATGCCAGTATGCCACACAAGTTCATCTCCAACTCATGTGATAAATTTGTGCACGACTAGTCTACATATATTCACAGCGCTACCATTCACAATTACCGTACTCCACTTTCACGTTATAGATGGGCTACATGTCCTCCTCCAGGTTCCAGTCCCAGGTGTTCTTCATGGATGGCACGATCTATAGCGGTGGGCAACATGAATCATTGTCGCAGCTTTCTAGTCCAGTTCCACACGATGGATACTCATCCAAGCTGAAGCGGCATAAATCAGGGATAGCGTGTCCCAGCATGTGGTTCATCCGGTGGTGCGCACTGAAGACACAACCATGCTTCATGAACGGCAGGCCTTCCTTGTCGTGCACGGAAGGTGGCATCCGCTTCACAATGGGGTAGCTGTCCCCGATGAAAAGCGAGTACTCTCCAAGAGTGTTCCTCGGCACCCACGTAGCATCACGGGGGTCGAACTCAGCGCCGTTCATCTGGTACACGCGGCATCCCGGATCTGGACACATGGTGACGTACATAGTCAAGGTCCATGCATAATAATGTTGTGCTCAAATGTGGCGGTCAGTAATACTGTGCAGCAAATAGTACTACTCCAGCATAGAGGAAGTAAAATAACCGGCTTATTATATATAGCCACTCTTGGCTACATGGATGAGATAGTAAGACATGGAAAAACAAAAATGGTGGCAGCTAGTGGGTTCAAGTCTTCAAGGGCCTAGCTAGCTATACGCGCCCTCCAAGGTAAAAAGTACTCCTACTAGTACTACAAAGTATACTACTAGTACAACAATGAAAGAGAAGGCGAGAGGGTTAAAAATGGAATACCTGGGTAGATGGCGACGGTCCGATCGTGGTAGATTATGTGCCCATGTTGCACATTAGTGGTACCATGGGTAAAGACTGCTAAGATAGTTGATCCCAATATGCCAAAGTCAGCTACAAGGTTCCAGGTTAGACCGAATCGCGGATGCAAATGCACATCCAGGATCGGCGATCTTATTTTGATCGGGGGATGACTGGTCTCTGCAAAATAATGGAGTACCGTTAGGGATGCAAATGATGGTTTGTGCATTGCGTTTGTAATCTCCCTTACCATAGGATGTCAACCATATGAAACAAGTCCCCTAGCTTGTCATCGCGAAGATGCGGCCTAGATGGCGCACGGCGTCTTCGAACGTGTAGGGGTACAAATCTTCCGCCGCCAACATGCGCCAGCCTCTGCCGTTACTGCCTCCTGCATTGATGGCAATCCTTATGTCGAACACCGCGATGAGATAGTAATCGTCGTAGCCATGTCGCTTTGTCGGCGGGTCCGCAATTGCTATCTTCTTCAATCTCATGTAGGCATCATCATACGTATTCTTGCCCAGCCAGTCCGGAAGGCCGATCCCAATGGTGGAGAAGTGGTCTACCGGAACGGCCGCACTGCTGTGGATGTTATGCAAAATGATGGTGGTATCCGGCCGGAGGTATGTAGGACAATATTCGTTGGCACCGACCCAGACCTATATATAAGACGGTGGGCAGCGGAGAAATTACGGGATGGAAATGGAATAACTATGTACTACATGATCAAACTCCATTACTGACCTGCTCATCGGACAAAATCCGACTACCTCTCAACGTCGGCAACTCTAGCGGAGTCAACGTGCAACCATGGCCAGGGAGCGGTGGACTGTTCGAAGGATTGTTCCATAGAAGAACCTTCTCCTCGAGGATGCATGGAAGACCAACAAGCATGGCCTGTTTAAGCAGCATCTTGAAAAAGTTGGTGCAGGAAGCACCGAGTCTTGCGGCGGTGAGGACGTCGGAGCGGTGTACGATTTCTCCCACAGGATCGTCGTCCAAGGTCTCCCAGCCCCGACGAGGAGGAGAACCGCCTGGCGAATCCATGGGAGCAGCGACGAACTGCCTTCTCTTCGGGGGAGGGGAACTGGCGAGGAGGAGATAAGAGCGTAGTAACCGTAGGGCCTCGTCCCTTCCAACTGTAGATCGTTCCTCCGCGAAGGGGTGAGGCTATTATTTACTACTAGTACTCCCTCCAATTCTTTTTAGTCTGCGCATAAGAGCAGACCCGGATACCAAGGCAGGGGCTCACTGCATGCTTTCTGGACGGAAATACCCCTAGCGCATGGATGGGAGGAGTTAGCAGCTATAAATGCCCCATGCAGCCCATTGGCTGTCCGCCCACGTTCTCCTCTCTCTGCATGCTGCATGGATGTCTCCCTCTCTCTCACATGACTGCATGCTGTGGCGCTGGCCTATGAGAAGCTCGCGTGGAGACAACAATCTTCTCTCCAGAAGTGATTTTTTTTGAAAGAAAGGGATTATGGAACGTTGTGGGATTGCATTATACTGTAAATAATAGCACTAGTAAGAAATTTTTGGCACTAGGTAGTAGTTTTTGGCGTGGATTAAGAAATTTTGGGTATGTTTTTGCCATTTTTTGTACACGCCAACTAGTGTCAAAAAACGTCTTACATTATGTGACGGAGGAGTACGTACTCGTACTATAGCAGTACTAGTACTACTTTTCTCAACTAGTAGTGCGATGTACTGTACTTCTAGTCTAGTCTAGTATAGTGCACCAGTTTTGAACTCTTGAATCTCAGGGCCAAGGAGCTACAGTTGGAAGTGGAGGGTACTACTATTCTCCAGAACCATCGTTGTACTATCAATGCAGGGGAAGTACACCTACGTAGTGGCCTAGTGGGTACTCTCGGTGCTCTATTCAGCCACTCCTCTCATGTAGCTGGCCTACTCAGCCGCTCCTCTCATGCACACACTAGCAGCCTGTTTATCAGCGACGGTTACTGCGGGGGCAGTACATTTGAGTTATTTGATACAGCGAGACTAGGCTTTTCGCTTCCATTTGTGGAGGTGTAATGGATCTCGTCGAACTTTGTTAGTAGTTCCTTCTTTATGAATGAGATGAAGCAAAGCTTTTGCCTCCATTTCAAAAAAACACGACAAGAGGAATTTCTTTTATAGTAGAGCCGATAATGGAGTGAAGTCCATGCATGCAACGCCACAAGCTACAGAGTAGTAGTAGAGCACTTTACGTACAGAGCCATATTGCACATTTCCCAATGCCCCGCCAGGCTTTTCCGGCTCCTCGGCCTTAATTGGGAGGCGCTAGTTTAAATATGCTACTAGCTGGAAGCTGCAAGTGAGGTGCGGCTAGGGCGAGCACGCGAGCCACGGGATGCTGGGAAGGAAAACCCGTTCACGTGGCTAGGCTGTCCAGTGCACCCAGATTGTGGGGCCGCACGTCCGTTTGACTTCAAAACTCAAACTACCCATGTAAAATATTGGCTCGCAGCGAAGTGTAGTAGTACTATTTTTTTTAAAAAGGCCGCCGTGTGTTCGGCCGGGATCGAACCCACAAAACAAGGTATACACTCCCGCGACCACTAGTAGTACTAGTTGGAGTACAACGCAACCTAGAATCGCCTTTTGTCGCTAGTAGTGCATACATTGTTCCTTACAAGAAACCCCTAAGAGCATGGTTAATAGTATAGCCAGCTGCTGGCTATAAGCCAGTGCCATGTCATCTACAACCCATCTTATAGCCAACATGTAGTAGTAGTTTATTTCTTATAGCCCACTGACTCAGCTCTATTGTACTTGCTCTAATAATGCAAGAAACCACTAAAATGCCAAGAAACTACTACCACTTGCATACGTGGCAGACTTAAGATAAGACTACCTTATCAACCATTGTACATGCTCTTACTCCCTCCGGTCCTTTTTACTCTGCACATTGGATTTGCCAAAAGTCAAACTTTGCTAACTTTGACCAAATTTATATTGAAAATTATTAGCATCTATAATATCTAATAAATATAATATGAAAATATATTCCAAGATGAATCTAATGATATTGGTGTTGTTATGTGAATGTCTATAATTTTTTATATAAACTTGGTCAAAGTTGGATGAGATTGGCTTCGGACAAACCTAATATGCAAAGTAAAAAGGACCGGAGGGAGTACCAACAAAAATCCTCGAGTGACCTCCTACCTCCGGCCCGTCCACCTAGTCATCCTCGACCATGGGACGCAGGTACCGCCGTCGGCAGAAGGCGAGGTCAAAACCGCCAGCGGTGCGGAGCCCATGTTGCGGCAGCCCGGATGCCAGCTCCGTCCGGCGCTCGCGGCCGCTAGCTAGCCAAGATAGCTCCGTCCAGCTACTTGTCTGCAAGGTTTGCTAGCTAGATTGGCAAGGCAGCGCGGCGGCTTGCTCACTCGTGAGTCACGCTCGGGCCAGCCTGCCAACCCGTGCGGAGGCCAGCGCGGTGTTCGACCCGTCCAGCGGAGCGGCGGCCAACTCGCTCATCACCGGTGCCACCGACGAACACGCATCAGTACTGTTTGAAGTAATGTTCAGGAAAAATAATGATTTGAGGGGGAATAACATGATAGAAGGTCAGATGTGGGTCCCTCGTGTCAACGGTCAAACAAAATGTGTTGGTTTAAGCTGCCTTGTCAGCACAGACATGTGGGCTAACCCTGTCATAAATGGGTTTAAACGAACCTAATCGGTAGGAGTACTAGGTAGTTTTTGGCGTGGATTAAGAAATTTTGGGTATGTTTTTGCTATTTTTTGTACAATACATTCCTCCTAGGGCTGGTTGAAAGTGGTAGTTTTTTGTTAAATACTCTACATATTGTAAGTAGGAGTGAAAGTTAAGCTTTGGAAGCCAATAAGCAAGGCTAGTTACATAGTGCATATGTGTACATGATTGAAGTAAATATCAACCATGAGTGACTAATATCTTGATGGAAAACTCAAAACTATGGAATACTAGGAAAAGAAATGCATGGTTGGAAATACTAGCGATGTTCATGTCCGTTGCAACGAATCATAATTAGAATAATACTTATTCACAAACTTGGTACAAAACACTCTAATTTTGATGTACATATGTCACTAGATATATATTATGTTTCAATTAGAATATATTCCTTGGGTTGTTTTGGTGAGGTCAGGGAGGGATGTGGTTGGTTTTAAGATACTAATTATGGGTTTTTCTACAAATTGGTAGACAAGTGGGATGTTGGTGAGAAAAGGCAACAACTTACCTCACAATCATTAGATGTAGATCTAATGGTCAGAAACGACGGATGGCAGACACACCAGCATCACCAACTTAGTCTTGTGTAGGAGTACTAGCAAGATCCGTGCATTGCACGGAACATCAAGATGCATTTTTTTATAAAACACTTGTTGTGATTGACCCTTGCGGGAATAATCCCATGTGTAAAAACTAATGATATCTCGAGAAATATGAGATAAGGTGAAGAGGAGTGGGGTGTGGTGGTGGTTGGTGGTCGAACTGAGCGGAGGCATGGGGATTGACGACGCCGGCAGCGGCCACCAGGCCAGTTTGTTCGAGAGGCTTCCTTTCTTAATTGCTCAACAATGAGGTTTGTTGGAGATAAGGATGAACGAGGGAAGGCCTTGTCTGCAAATGTGGAGAGGGGTGCGGGTATCTTTTAGTTTAATTCCCATCCGTCAGATATAGATCAGACGGTCTATATTGCAAGATGGCACATGTACCATCATCAACAACTGGGTTTTTTATAAGAGAATAAATATAAGTATGGAGATACAAACGTATTATCGATACTTGCTTCCGTAAACTAGCATCTACATTCTATTCAACGCCTCGGCATGTGGGCCCTTAGCACAATGACTTCTCGATTGTGTAAAACGAAGATTTTCCCGTCGCCGACAAGGAGGGGGTGACGGCGGCGCGCTTTTTGGCTTGCTCTAGTCCTAGTAGTCATACTAGGTGGTCTACGCACGTGTAGATTTATTCTTTTTCACGTCTCGTGTTTGCCGTACTGCCATGACTGTTCATGAATAGACGGTAAGTTATTCACGGGGAAACCCTTGTTGAGCATGTTTGCGAGAGAGAGAGAGAGAGAGTGTGTGTGCGTGTGTGATATGTTATAGACTGAGGCAATGATAACAGATTCTTTGTGTCTATGTGTGTGGAGGATAGAGAGAGACATGTACATGGGGCTTTGTGTTGTGTAACGTGGAGACACATATACATAATTAGAGAGTGAGTGTGTGAGATACACATGTAGACATGAGGAGAGATGAGGGTCCAGGTAAATGGGTGTTTGTGCGTGTTTGTGTGTGTTTGTGCACGCGTTTGTGTGTGAGAGGGAGAGAGTGTATGTGGAGTAGAGAGACCACTGATGATGTAAACCTAGTATAAGGGAAGGGGGAATGGTGTGACATGTGTAGTAGCGATATACCACGGGTGCGGGCGGGGGGAGCA
>NC_041388.1:334939258-334947909 GCF_002162155.2 Triticum dicoccoides
AGAGAGAGAGAGAGAGAGAGAGAGAGAGAGAGAGAGAGAGAGAGAGAGAGAGAGGAAGAGAGGGGGCGAGAGGGGTCGTTTGTGTCCATAAATGGCGTATAGATAGGGAGACAATGTTGATGTTGTCCGAAATTGGCCTATGAACGAAGACGCAAGGGAAGCGAGTCATCGTGTGGGTGATAGGGACTTCATGAGAGATCTGGACTAGATGGTGTAGAGAACAATGTGCGAAATCAAGAACGATTATACATTAGGGAGCTATGAAAAGAGTCACGACATATATGTATACAGGGAAGGAGCAGGGGCGGGTCCGCATGTGGGAGAGATAGAAAGAGGAGAGTGGTGCACAAGGAGACAAAAGTGTGCTTGTTTGCAGTGGGGGTGGTGTGTGAGGTGAGTGCGCGAGAACCACATAACTAGGGAGATAGACGTTTGGGGGCGACGTTTTGTGTGTATGGGAAATATACACTCTACATAGTGCGTGTGCTTGGGTAAGAGACATAGCGGGAGACCTAGAGAGTGAGGGAAGAGATGTGTGCATGCCCGAGAGACAAAGTGATAGAGACCTATGTTGGGGTCCAGACTTTACAAGAGAGAGGGGTGTTAATGTGCTTGTGTGTTGGTGTTTGGGGGAGAGAACGACTTCTCTCTGTGTGTGTGTGTGTGGTGGTGGGGGGGGGATTGACTTCAGATAAAGAGTGAGGTGTCTATATTTGAGGGACTTCAGCGTAATTGAGATATTGTGCACTCATGGTTGATCAATTTGTTTCACAGTTTGTACTATGAGATAATGATACTTTTGAACATGCGTGATATACCTTGATGTACCATAATTACAAACCTAAGATTGGAATTTTGGAATTCGACTCCATCATTAGCTTTTGTAATTCATTTAAACGGAGGTACATTTTAAGCCGTGATTTCGTGATTTCAAATTCATATATCAAACCTAGAGATATACACATACGGACATGTTCAAACTTTATAATCATCCACTTTATTCATACACATACAGATTTTTGCTTTTGTCATCATATTTAGGATAAACACATTTGGAATTTCATTTGAATTGGAACGTATGATGGTATTTGCTTGTAGTAGCTCAATGATCCATATTTGAATTGAATGGACAATCTAAGTTTCGAGTTGGAGACATTGATTTTCAAAACTTGCACATTTTTTTGCGTGCAAAACAAACAAATTGTCAGCCATGATATCATAGTCGGCCGTACGAGAGCAGAATACTTATAATTTTAGGCACCAAAAGCTTTCAAACTTCCCGCTCACATCGAAATATCACGCGCCCGAAAGTTTAGCCCTGCCATATTCCTGTTTTACCCCTGCCACATGAATAGAAAGGGCTGCTTTGGTAACTCCATTGTTTTCCCCTCTTTGCCCCCAACATTCTTCCCCAGAGCCCCTCCCCTTCCCCTCCCCGACCCCCCAACCACGGCAAGCCGCCGAATCTAGTCCTCCGCCGGAGCGGTGGACCTCACACCCCGCCGGATCTACCTTTCGCACCTTGGAACCCCCAACCGCCAACTCACCACTTCACCGGAGCCGCTTCAGCGACTGGCTTGTCCACCGCTCCAGATCTCCTTGACCGCCATCATGGTCCACCGCACCGGATATGCTTAACCGGCACCCTCGTCCACCACAGCATAGGACCTTCACTGACTCCCTCGTCTGCCCCTTCGCTGGCCCTTCATACAAGCCCTCGTCCGCTGCAACAGATCCGCCTCACCGAAAGCACTATACAACGCGCCCGCTGAAGCCTTCGTCCACTGCACCGGACCTGCTCCACGGACGCCATAGTCAACTCCACCGGCCCTGCTTTACCGACGCTGCAGCCTCATCAGGTTATTTCGATTTGTACTCCTTCAGTTTTTCTCTTTATCGTGCAACTGTTCACTTACCACAGATGAGCTTTCTTGTATGTCGACAGGCGCCGCAACCGTAGCACCGGAGCCACTTCAGCGACGGCGATAGCCGGCCCAAACTCAACCGCAACACGAGCACCATCGACGATCCTTAGCTATCAAGTATGACAACGATACCCATACGCCGCCGAGAATCAGGTACTATTATCCAACAGCCGGTGCCTACGTTCACTTTCCTAGCATAAGCACCGCACCTTTGAATTTCTTCAGGGCATCATTCAGTTTTTCATGAGACGCGTTATTCTGCTTGCACCTGTAGGGCCACACTTCTGGCAGTGAACATGTTACATGTGCTAAATTACATACGAGTGCACATATAGTTAATATGCTTTAGTTTTGTTCTGATGCCACCTGTTGGTTCCATCAGACTGCTTAATGTTCTCTATGCTTAATTACACATCAGCAAACTAGCATGTGGTTCCGCTGCTTTTTGTTCGTTTTACCCTACATTTTCTGATGCTAGCTATTACATCACTGCTCCGAGCCTCTGTTCATTACTTGTTTATGTGTTCTTGATCTTCCCAAGTTGCATGACTAATTTGATGCTTCTATTAATTATGGAGCTGCCAACCCCATCAAGCAAAATATTTGTTCTTTTGGGGCTGGCACCTCGAACAAGCATAAAAATAGAGGGAAGCAGATATACTCCCTCCGATTCTATTTACTCTGCCCATAACTCTTGACCCGCATACCAAGGAGGGCACTGGTTTAATTTTTCTGGACTAATTTGCTAATTAATTAGGGCAAGGCGGATGGGGCGGGGCACAAAAGGAAACCAGCGCTAGGAATTGGCAACGCGTAGACTAATACGAGAAAACTGAGAAAAAGTTATATGCAAAGTAAAAAGAATCGGAGGGAGTATTGTCATGTATGCACACACCCTTCTTTCATTAGTTTAGATGAACCATTGATGATCAATTCGGACCAGTGCATGCGATTAAAATTAATTTTACCTAAATAGATGGTGCACAATAAACTACAACAACTATATTTACAACCACAGGATGCTGACGATATCTTCAAAGAACATTGCAACAACAGCTAGGCTTCACAGCAACATATGGTAAGCCAGTGTGTTTTAGTACATGTGAAATGTAATGCGAGTGGGCTGCTTTCTTGGCTTGTGCCCTCAACGTGTAAGCCTACCGAATTACAAATAGTTCAGTTGTCTGCTTTGCTGTATTGCTTGATTCGAATGCTTATTTGTTTTTACGCTATACCTGAGTTGGCGAATATGCCAGTAGTGCATGTTGTACTGTCGTAAAGAAATGCATGCCTATTTCATTTGAGTCCTTAAATTTTCCTCTCAACTTCATCACAAGACTGTCTTCGTAGTTTATATGAGGCCACACTGTTAAGTGCTTTCTCAGATTATTTCAACCGATTAGATGCCTTGGAAACTTAAATATAGCGGTTGTACACTCCCTTTCAACTAGGGATGTCAATTGGGTCCGGTTTAATCCCGATTAAAGTCCACTAGTGGTATGATAGTTCAAAAGAGTTTTTGTTTTTTTGAGGAAAATGAACTAGGGAGGTAGCAAAAACTAACTAGATGTGACTGGCGGATTTCGTTTATTTGCCACTTACATCCCTAGTTTCATCTTACCATTTTAATTTCTTTTCGGCTGATGCTGCTTCGAACCATTTAAATATAGTTTGCCATGCTCGGGAATAATTCATCCGTCGTTTACCATGTAAGCTTACTGCCTGGATCATACGATAACTATCTCTTACTGATGTCCAGCGGAAACCTTTCAGGATGCCGTTCACACTAGGACACAATGTACAACCCCAGAATCTATTTGTGGAAGCAGTGCGCCATCCATGTTACCAGATGGTAGAAGTTCAGAGGCAACACCGCCGGAGAGCAGTCTGAGCACAGATATTATAGTGCTTGAGGCTCTACTAGAGGCAGAAAGAGATGGTGTGGCTGCCATGAATGAGGTAATATTTATCTTGAGGCTGGAAATTATGGAATTAGCGGCACACATTATGCAAGCAACCCAAGAATTGGAGGAAGTAAGAATGTTGCATTTGAAGACGGAGGAGGTCCTGCTGTTTCTGCTATCTGAAGCCCAAGATAATCCCGGTTCTTCTTTAGATACCAGTTCAAATTTTCATTAGATTATTGTACTTGCATGTTGTGTCATGTCTCTGAATGGATTATGTTGCAAGACCCCCTATGTTGTCCATGTGTTGTAATGATCCGAATTTTTTAGGCAAGGTAATCCTCAGAACTTGTATGATTGACATAAGGTGAACTGTTTGTTGTGTGAGCATATTGTATTGGATGAAATAACTGATTGACTCAGAGTGTATCCAACCTACTGAATTCGAAGATCACGACATTTCTAAATCATAATCATATATAAAGGTGGAATAAATCTTTGTTGTGGTTTTGAAGAAATAAATAACAAAACGTATAATTATCTATGGATATTCGTAATCGAATACAAATTGGATTTGAATTTAGTTTGCCAGGTCCCAGGGCAAACGTGAATGCTAATTCTCCCAAGTTTTGAACGAAGTGGCTAAACACCCACTATAATTTGTGGGCTGCTCGAAGCAAGTGTTTGCGAGATGGAAATTACTGTCTACCCCTGACACTTGACATCCTTATCGACAGGATTTACACTGGTGTCGATAGGGGTAGACTAGTAACTTCAATCAGACGTGACATGACGGCCTCTGAGCCCATTCAGACACGATGGACGCCAAACGTGGGTGGCAAAACACATTTGATTCAAGCTCGTCCGAAAGACATGTGTCTCTTCCTCCATTTCCCCATTCATACATGGTGGGCGGCAAAACAAACTCTCCTCCCTGTTTGGATCATGGGGTTAGAGCTAGTTTGGGTTAGTTTGGGGCTCAAATAACCCAAAAGTATCCAAAGAGGGAGGGTTAGAGTGGGTTAGTTCCATCTAACCCAACTATCCCGGTGGAGAGGTGCTTATTTGGGTTAGAGTGGGTTAGAAAACAACTCTAACTCTAACTGTGTTAGAGTATCCAAACAGGCTCGAAATCGATGTAGGCTTATATTTTAAATAGGGGCAGATGTGTAACTTCCATCAGACATGACACAACCGCCCTACCTGTCAGCCCCGTTCATACACCGTGGGCGCCAACCGTGGGCGGCAAAACACCCTCTCCTCGCCCGAAATCGATGTAGGCTAATATTTTAAATAGGGGCAGATGTGTAACTTGCATCAGACGTGACACAACCGCCCTACCTGTCAGCCCCGCTCATACACCATGGGCGCCAAAACACCCTCTCCTCGCCTGAAATAGTTACCGGCAAATATTTGGGAGATGCGAGATTACCGTCCTATCCCCAACCGACGCGATGTCCGAAATTTTAAATGGGGGATAAGCTCGTAACTTTCCCCCATTTCAGAGAAGCGCGTCCCAAAGTTTGAGATCCCCCCTCCCCTCCATTTCCCCATTCATACACCATTGGTGGCACGACAACCTCCGCACTACGGCCAACCTCCTCCATCCGCCACCCCATCATCCACCTTGCCGGAGCCGCTACCCCTACCCCGTCGTCCACTGCAAGAGATGGACGTCTCTCATCCACGGCGCTGGACCAACATCCTATTATCGCCTCCTCTCGCTTCATCGGCGCCGTCGTCCACCTTTCCGTTGCCGCTCCTACGACTGCCTCGTCCACGGCAACATGATATATCCCCCGACCCGGCCGTCTGCCGTCTAAAGTCTTCTTCCCCGCCGCCGACAGCCATCGCACCCGCAGCACCCTCAACGTATCAGTATAGGCCTACACAGTGTCGTAAGAGAGGTGGTACTCTTCCATATGTGCTTAAGTTATTGATCTCACCCGGAAAATAGATCGTAATTTGTTTACTGTACTTTTCTTGTCCGTACCAAATCGTAGTGGCTAGTTGAAAGCAAACATTGGTTGCGAAGTAGCTTTGTCCGGTTTGCACCTTCAGATCTGCCATGGCACGGGCACTATACTCGTAAAGCTTATGGTTTCCCCCCTTTATATTCACTACCATCATCGTAGGTGCTTCGTGTCGTGCTAGCACTGCTCCTCAAGACCTCAACCCAAAGCTTACGTGTTGAAATATGAATCTGATATGATGCTCATATCACTAAAACAGAGAATGTTTAATTGGTGACCTATGTTCCTATATTCATTTCAAAAAGCATGTGCGCCACCCACTGGTCCAGCTAGTTCCACTTTCCTGATTTTTCTCTTGATGCTTAGGGGTTTCCCCTTTTATCTACTCTACTATGATCTGCGTAGGTGCTTTCTGTCGTACTAGCATTAATCCACCCTTCAAGCTAAATAACACAACACTCAGAATTCGAAAGCTTAGTTGTTCAAATATGATTGTGATATGATACTGATATTAGTTAACCGACACATTTAATTGGTTAGCTAAAGGTCCCACTTGAGTTTCCAAATGCATGTCACGACATATAGAGAGACATCATAATTGCATTTCTTTGTCACTTGTTGACCGTACTTTCTTGTCCATACCAAATCTTAGTTGTTATTTCAAAGAAAACGTCGGTTGCTAACTACCCTTTGCGCGGTTTGCAGCTTCAGATCTGCCATCCCACTGCCACGGTCAACACTGTACTCATCATGCTTATGTTTTTCCCCCTTTTATGATGACCACAATCAGCCTACGTGGTTCGTGTCGTAAGAGCACTGCTCCACCCATCGAGCTAAACAAGCTTAGTTGTACAAATTCATATATGATATTATTGCTGATATTAGTAAAACTGAGAGATGTTTAATTGGTTAGCTAAATGTTCCTACTTTAGTTTCGAAATGCATGTGAGCCACATATGGAGAGACCGAAAATAATTGTATTTCTCTGTGCGCTTTGGTTCAGCATGGTTGGCCAACCGACATTGTATTAAAAGACTTGTAATATCTTCAATCTGCTTGCTCTTCTGCCCTTCTTTAAGATGATACTCTTCTCTTGCGGTCGTTTGGTCAGGTCGAGTTGTTCTCCCTTAGTATATTTTGAATCTGTCAGGTCAGGTCGACTTGTTCTTCTTTACTATATGTTGAAGCTATCATCTGCGAAGTGTCATCACTTCTGGAGCTCTTATATTTTGAGTAGTAGGCCACATTATATTAATGCACACAACAAATTACAACATGCATGTCATCTTTTAAAAGAATTGCAGAGATAGCACAAAGGGGTGTACAGGGAGGCAATATTGGATTAGAATCACTTCTGCATTACAAAGAAAATCTCACTTGTTTTTATGTTTTCATGCATGTCAGATATTGAACATTATCAAAATGAATATGAGAATGGGCGCACGAGAGGAATATTGCGGAATGATCCACTGCCTAACAAACTTGGCATGGTGGAGGATGGCCTATCTTATTCACCCATCAAGGTGCTTGCTCTAACTTTGCAGAGTTGTATTGGTCGCACATATTTTGCTTCTGACCTCTTGCATTACTTCTACTTTGTTACACCATCTGCTTAGTTTAAGCATCATATATGAGTATATGCCATACCTATCCATTTTCTATACCTATTCCATGTGTCGTCACACTATGTTTTTCCAGTCAAATGTTGTTCTTTCATAATAGGTGTCCAAAAGGAAGAGGGTGAGTGCAGGTCGTCAAGGAGTACAAACTAGGTATTTGGAAAAGGTAGTGATACCTGTTAAATCAGATAGATCATCAGCCACAGAAAACACAGGCCCAACTGTACCACACTTTACCCCTACTCCAGTGGCCAAACCCCTATTAGAACTGCTGGGAGCCCAGCGTCAGGTACTATCTATGATATCAATTCAAAATTTGAACTCCTAAATTTCTGCTTGTGCCTTACCTTCTCTCTTGTATGAAAACTAATTTCAGATGAATCTCCTTGCTCAAAGGATCATACGATCTCAAAACAATAATGGGCTCTGCATTGCTCTTGTCAGTACCTCTCTCCCTTTTGCCTTGTAACGCTGTACTTAATTAATTGCTATTTGATTATGTATCATCAGTCTGCACCTGAGCTTCATTATCCTCTGTTTCTTCCAATATTATTTGATCTATATTTACTCTTTGCAAAATGTAGAATAATGGAAACGCTTAAAAGAATTTTCTTTGGGGAATTTATTGAATTATCCTTCCATCAACATGGAGAAGGGCTTTGTCCAGCCCGTGTTAACATGTAATTTAAGTTCATCCTTCTCAAGCCTTCAAACTTTGTTCTAGTATAGATTTGGATAGGCATCATTTCCTCCACTGATGTTTGCTTTGCTATTTACATCTGATTGGATGTTTGCAACAACTACCAGTTTCAAATTGTAGTTGTAAAAACATGTTCCTTATGCAGAACAGATCCATTTATTTGTTTATATAATTGTGAAACCTGTTACATGTCTCCTTGTTTCTCTTTCAGACTCGTATCTCTTACGCCAGGAAGAACTTTAGGGAAGATAGTGAGCCAAACCATCTTGAGGACAGCGAGATGACCCCAAGGTCCTGTCTTGATGAAGACACTGAGTTGAAGCTACTCACCAGCAGGTGTGAGACAACCTCTATGCAGTCGCTGCCTCAATCAGTTCGACTCCTTCAGTCTCGACTTAAAGCGGAAAGGCTTGCTTCAGCTCAGCTCTGACTTGAAGTCAAAGATGTAATGAAGATGTCAGAGGACTGCCGTGCGCACCATCATGCCTTAAATCTAGTGTTGATGCATCTATCGTTGACACAACTGAGGT
>NC_041388.1:334948294-334962294 GCF_002162155.2 Triticum dicoccoides
GGGGGGGGGACCTGGCCAGTCCTAGTGCCTTCTGAAGTGCTCTCAGTTTTGTATATTCTTTTGTCGGCGCGTTTATTTGCATTGGTGGCGAACTTTGATGCCCAGTGGATGTAATATGTGTGATAGCCGTGATAGCCTAGCGTAAGTTGCTTGCTTATTTATTTCCTTGTTGTCTTGTTTATTTGTTTGCTTCTAGTCATTGCAGTTCTTTTTCCGCGGTTTGCTAGTGGCTGCAATAACCTATTTTTTAAAACTAGGCCACAATAACCATGGGCTAATATTTACTGTAGTGACACTGGGCCTCCTACGGGCCGTAGAAACAGTGGGCCTTCTACGGGCCGTAGAAACAGTGGGCCTTCTACGGGCCATAGAAACAATGGGCCTTCTACGGGCCGTATCATCAATGGGCCTTATACGGGCAGTATGATCGATGGCCAAACATGGGCCAATAACAGGCTGCATTATGGCCGTAAACGGGCTAGAGTTGGAATCGTCCGTTCATGGGAGGACCATAACGGGCCATCGTTAATAGGCTGTATTTGATGACGCTATTAAAACGACCCAACGTATTAACAGACCACAAACGGGCTGACTATAACCACGGGCTGAATTTGGCCTACAAGCAGAAAATGACAGTAACGGGCCATAAGTAAAAGAATGCTGGAAATGAGCCCAAGAATAAATGGGCTCTGAGAAGGCCGAAAGATAACATGGGCTGGAAATGGCCCAACGGAATAATGGGCCGTTAATGGGTATAAAGTGATACACTGTTCATTACGGGCCAATTTCAACATGGGACGTTAATGGGTGTAAAGTGATACACTGTTCATTACGGGTCAGTTTCACCACGGGCTGTTAGTAGGCCAAGAGTTACATAGGGCCTCATATGGGCTGAAAGACGTCATGGGCCATACATGGGCCAGAAGTGAAAACGGGCTGGAATCATATTGGATGGCCCAGATGACGCTACTGGGCCTAATTTGGATAGGGTGTAATGGGCCTTGGGTTAGCGGGCTGTAAATGGGCTATATTCGAACAAGCCATTAACAGGCTTTCCATGGGCCGGCCGGCCAGCTTTTGACCAAGTCAAACGGGCCGGCCTTTTCACAGGAATGGGCCTCTGTTGGGCCGTGCCACGTGTCGACGTATCATAGGCGCCTTCTGTCCAATGAGTGGTTGACATCTGTCCCAACGATGAGCCGACACGTGTTTCCTCCAGCCAATGATGATTTTACATGTGGAAAATCCCCATTGGTCGGGGTTGTTAAAGGGTTATCGGATCCAAAACCCGACCCGATAGCTTAACGACGTTCCGTTACGGTGGATGCCACGTGTCGGTCACCCTTGACGAAAGCACTTCTGTGACGCGCGATTTATCATCATGGAAGTGGACACTTCCGTGATGATAATTTTGGTAATGTCATGGAACACTTCTACGACAGCACAGGTATGACTATCTTGATTCTGTCATAAATTTGTCATGGATGTACATGCATGACAAAAAAAGCGACCTACTGTGACAAACACGTATCATCACGGAAGTGTATTTTTTTGTAGTGCTTCCTTCACTTAAATTATTTTGAGAGGAAGAAAATTTGTTATGCTCATGATCTTCACCTATATTTGTTTGAGCTTATGAAAAGCAACACATGAAAATTAGTGCCAAAGTGATAGATATCCAAGAAGGATAAAGAAAAATAAAATGTCATGAAGATCCTTGGACAAAATAAACTTGATTCTTAGTAATAGTTTTTAGATATGATGATGTGATATGTGAGTCATCTTGATGAATAATTATGCTCTAGTAAGAATATTGGTGTTAAGGTTTGTGATTCCCTATGCATGCATGGAAGTCAATGATCATGTGATGAAAATTATATCCTACTTGTGGTGCATTATTCGGTGTTAATTATGCTTAATGCTTGCTTATGAGATTATTCATTTCTTGGTTGCTCACTTCTCAATCTTTTTGCTAGCCTTAATTTTGCACTAAGTATGACCTCTACTTGTGCATCCAAAATCCTTTAAACTATTTTTGCCACATGAGTCCACTATATCTACCTATATGCGGTATTCTTTCGCCGTTCTAAGCAAATTTGCATGTGCCATCACTAATTTTCAAAATAAACTTCTCTTTTGTTTGTTTGTTTCGCTCGCGGAGCGGTGAGGGGTGGCTAATATTTTCCATGCTAGATGTGTTATTCTCAAGATGAGTGTTTATTCACACTGGTTCGCGTCGGTCCTAAACAAATGGTTTTTAACCCTTTCCGCGACGTCATTTGGAACCGTCGCCAAGTGAGTGTGGGCGATAGGGGGGGTCCTTATCACACGACCCAGAAACCGTCGGGGATATGCCCTCCTGGCACGCAGGCTCGGTAAAATGAGAACGTGTGCGACAGGCGAGGGCTCAAATACGGAAATACGTATGGTAGAGCTAAAAATACAATTATACGGCGAAATTGTTTCTGGTCGCAAGTACATCCCACACAGTCAGTCCCCACTAAACGTTTTCGTTCGTATGTACATCCCACACAGTTGCTCCAAGGAAAATGTTTCCGTTCACAGGTACATCACACACATTTTTTCCCGTTAAATCCTTTGCATTATTGAATGTATCACACATGGTGCATAGAAGAAACTGTGTGGCAAAGACTGTCCATCACGCACACTTTTTATGTGGTAAACATTTGCGCAAGGTGGCCTAACGCAAACAGTTTTCAAGAGAAACCCGTGTGTGCAGTGGAGATTGATCGCACACGTAGTGGATCCTAGAAACATTTCTGATCTCCACGTATATCGCACACGTTAGGTTTTCGCAAACCGTGTGCAGTGTAATCCCTAATTTTCCATAATTAATCCAATTAATCCCTAATTTAAAAATCACATGTTTTGAATTTGAAAGTAGGCCATCACTTATTTCATATCCAACCATGTTTATTACAAATATAGGTTCAACCATGAATCCATAATTCGATGCACAGGTACATATACTGAAGAACTACAAAAGCACCAAGTAAAGAATGATGAACCACACTTGTACTAAAGACTGTAAAGAAAGAGGCGAAAGACATTCTGGTTGCTGGAGAAGGTGAAGCGGAATGCCCATATTGTGCCCTCCTCCATGCGTAAGGCGCACACGACTCTAGGCCAACCCCTTGTGATGGCTGCACGTCCATCCTTCACTGTCTTCATTAGGACTTCTCGATGCTCATTGTAGTCTGGATGAAATACTTTAACCTTCATTGCATGTCCACCAATCATGTACTTTGCAAGGTAATCTTGAGTGAACTGCTTCGGGAACCACTGGGAACGAAAAAGATTCAGACCTTGTTGTCTAACAACTCATTATGGGCAGTAAAAAGAGAAAGCTGCAGAGTTTGTAGTTACCATCCTACAGCTCACTATTGTGTTGGATAGAGCATAAACAAATAATTTGATTGCCACCATTCATATCTTTTTGCTAATAATCCTTATCTGTTTCCTAACTTGATGCTTGTTCATCAATATCTCATTGCCCCATACGCAAAAAGGGTCGATGCGTGGATCCTTGCCAAGGGCATATATACCTACAAGCAACAAGTCAATATTAGAAGCTAACTAGTGTCCAGGCCTGGATCTATATGCACTACATTATGGAACGACGAGGGGAGTACAAGCCGAGGGATGAAGCTAACCTGGGCGAAAAATGGTGGCCACTCCTGTTGTTGTCCTGCATAAGTAGTGGAAAGGCATGATAATTGATAAGTACAGCAATCTTAACATCAAACAAATATAGCAAAGGTAAACAACATCATCTCCAAATGATAGCTTGAATGTGTTGGTTTCAGCATGCTGTTAAAGCAGATATAAAATGGAAGGCAATGTCACCGACAGCAGGCTTAATAGCCATCAAATATTGCAATTCAAACTGGTATTGTTGAAAATGAATAGAACATAGGTAATGCTTAAACATCACACTGGATAAATGTGCAAAACTGAAATAAAGGGCATGTGTTAACTACACCAGGAATAACTGGAACCAAATATAGCCGTCCAAACTGGTATTGATGTAGTCGAGCGGCACAGTTCTGACTTGCACATAATGAACACCACATTGTGAATGACTGAAATAAACAAGGCATAAATGACCAGTATAACAACCAAATATAGCCATTGAAAACTGGACAGAGTCTCACTGCAACCAACCTAACAAGCAAATACAGATAAATAGGGCATCTGCTTGATAAATGGACAAATGCTAAAAGAAGCAACCTAACAACCAAATACAGATAAACAAGGAATCTTCTTGATAACTAGACAAATGCTAAAAAAAGCAACCTAACAACCAAATACAGATAAACAAGGCATCTGCTTGATAAATGGACAAATGCTAAAAAAGCAACCTAACAACCAAATACAGATAAAAAAGGCATATGCTTGATAACTGGACAAATACTCACTGCAACCAAACTAAGAACCAAATACAGATAAACAAGGCATCCTCTTGATAACTGAAAAAAATGCTCACTCAAACCAACCTAACAACCAAATACAAATAAACAAGGCATCTACTCACTATAAACAACCAAATATACCCATTCGTGAAACTAAAGTGGACAATTCATACTTAAACATCACATAGACCTATTGAACAACACATTTTTGCATAACTGAAATAATTAAACACAGCACAGTTAAAGCACCACATGGAAAATGCTACTACAACAAAGGGTACGGGTTGGCAAGCTAGAAAAGGTAAGATTTGCTGATAGAATGTTGCCTCACATTTCATGGACGGGATCCTTCCAGTTGGAAGAGCACAGACCCATGGTGCGCTCTCTGATGTCACAGATGGGCTGTTTCACCTTGGGAAGAACCTTCGTGGGTGCCCTGTGAGGGAGTCCTGGACTAAGGGGTCCTCGGGTGTCCGACCTATTGGATATGGGCCGGACTGATGGGCTGTGAAGATACGAAGACCGAAGACTCTGCCCGTGGCCGGATGGGACTCTCCTCGGCGTGGAGGGCAAGCATGGCGACCAAATATGAATATTCATTTCTTTGTAACCGCCTTGTGTAACCCCAGATCCCTCTTGTGTCTATATAAACCGAAGGGCTAGGTCCGTAGATAGATCCCTCATAATCATAGCCAGGCTAGACTTTTAGGGTTTAGCCATTACGATCTCGAGGTAGATCAACTCTTGTAATACTCATATTCATCAAGATCAATCAAGCAGGAAGTAGGGTATTACCTCCATAGAGAGGGACCGAACCTGGGTAAACATTGTGTCCCCCGTCTCCTGTTACCATCGATCCTAGACGCACAGTTTGTGACCCCCTACCCGAGATCCGCCGGTTTTGACACTGACATTGGTGCTTTCATTGAGAGTTCCACCGTGCTGTCAAAAGATAGGATCGATGGCTTGCCTTGTTCTCAAGGACAACATCACCTCCGGAGGAGCACTGGCCCCAGGCCAAACGCTCCGGCTGGGTGGCTTCATTATGACCACCCGTTCGGCCATTAAGCCGACGATGACTTCTCGGGTCATCAAAAATCCTCTTCAGGTTGACTCTAAGTACTCCAAGAAGATGGATCCGGCGGAGCTGTCATCTTTAAACGAGCTCCTAGATTGCATCACCGCCCTGGGAGTCGCCACAGACTATGATCGGATTGGGCTTAAACCCGACCAAAGAGAAATTAAAACTCCGCCGATCACCCATCAAGTAGCGGTAGTAGAGGAGCAAGACGACAACTCTTCCTCTATATTAAGGATGAACTACATTCGGATCTCTGAACATGAAGGGCCGAACACCTATCTGTAGAAAGACAGGTCCTGTCCTCCGAACATAGAATCGGACGACAAGCCCAAAAAATCAGCTGACAACCTGAAGCCCGAACTACTAAATCCGGAGATTCTTCAAACTCCGGATCCTAATTTGGGTCAGGGTTCGGACTTCAATCCACCCACCCACCTAGACATAAGCGCTCTCAGGGACATACGACAGCAATATAAGGAAACGGCCCACCACTTCTGGGCCAGATTCCTCCTTGTCAAAGATAAGATTGAAGATTGCCTCGACGAAGACGCGATCACAGCGTTCCGTAGCAATTGCACGGATGAAGGAATCCTCAACTCCATCAATCGTCGTCACCTAACACACTTCACAGACTCGGCAACCATAGTATACAAGTACTGCGCAATGGAAAGTGCTTGGAAAACTCAGGCAGCCGGCTGGGAACCGCCGGTTTCCACCCAACCCCTCGTTCAGGTGAAAAGGAGGCACCCTAGTGGCACGCCCGGCCCAATAACAAAGAAATATAAGCCCATTACGGAACGTGGAACCATTCTGGAGGGATGGCTCGACGGACCATGCAAGCTACACACAACACAAGATACTATATCAACTCACAGCCTTAGAGCATGTTGGATACTCCGACAAGTGGCCAAGAGCGGTGAGGATATCCTCACCAAAAATAACCCAGAGCAATATACTCCAGAAGACGACTACCCCAGAGTACTGACGGTCTTCGAAACCTTCGCTTCAAACAATAAGCGTAAAGGGGCACTCCACGCCCTTGCCGAAGTCTGCCAAATCACAGCAACAAACCCTTGGAACGACATGACCATAACTTTCAATGCCGAGGATGAACCAAAATTCAGGACAATTTGGGCACCAGCCGCCTTGGTCCTCAGTCCGATCGGGGACGGCTTCCGACTCACCAAGGTTCTCATGGACGGTGGCAGCGGACTAAATCTCTTCTACAAGGATACACTCAGTAAAATGGAAATAGACACAGGAGCCGCATCAAGCAAAGTAGCACGACTTTTCGTGGAATTATTCCCAGTCGGGAGGCGCAATGCGCGGGAAAAATCACACTCGACATGGTGTTCGGCACACCGGAGAACTATCGTACCGAAGAACTAACCTTCCAAGCGGCCCCTTTCAACATCGGATATCACGCCCTATTGGGGTGGGACGCATTTACACGCTTCCAGGCTATACCTCACTATGGGTATATGAAGCTCAAGATGCCAGGGCCCAATAGCATAATCACTCTCGCTAGTGATCCAGACATATCACTCCGCGCCGAAAACAAAACCGCATCGCTGGCCCTTGAGGCATTATCGGAAGCCCTCGCGGCCGAAGAATTAACCGCATTACGCTCCACGGTGGATAAGGATAACGTAATCTTGGACAAACGACCCAAATCCACCTCCTTCAAACTAGCAAAAGAAATAGTCAAATTCGAAGTCCATCCAATGGACCCCAAGAAGACAGCATCTATTGGGGCACAACTGGACCCAACTGTCGATAGCGCGGTATGAGAATTTCTGCGCGACAACTGGGATATATTTGCCTGGCACCCTTCTGATATGCCAGGAATCCCATGCAGATTGGCCGAACACAGCCTGAACATATTGAAGGGATTTAAACCGGTCAAACAAACACTGCGGCGTTTTTCCGAACCCAAACGTCAAGCGATGGGGGAGGAGCTAGCCAAGCTAGTCGTGGCCGGATTCATTAGAGAAATAAAACACCCGGACTGGCTAGCATACTTGGTGATGGTGCCAAAGAAGGATAAATCCTGGCGCATGTGCGTCGATTTCAAAGACCACAATAAGGCCTGCCCTAGGGATCCCTTCCCCTCCCCCGCATCGACCAGATTATCGATGCCACCGCAGGACACGATTCATTATGCTTCCTCGATGCATATTCCGGATACCATAAAATCAACATGAAGGAGTCCAATCAAGCCGCAACGACATTCATTACCCCATACAGGCCATTCTGCTTCAACACCATGCCCTTCGGGCTCAAAAACGCAGGGGCCTCCTACCAACGCATGATTCAAACATGCCTGGAGAAACAGATCGGCAAGACAGTTGAAGCATATGTGGAGGACATCGTCATTAAAACTAGGCACATCGAGTCACTAATAGACGATTTACGTCTTACATTCGACAACCTCCATGCATATGACATAAAGCTCAATCCGCACAAGTGTGTTTTCAGCGTTCCTGCTGGAAAGCTGCTGGACTTCATCATTTCCAATAGAGGAATTGAAGCAAATCCAGCCAAAATCCGAGCCTTGTCGCAATTAGCTACACCAACGGACCTTAAACAGGTCCAAAAACTCGCTGGGTGCGTGGCAGCGTTAAGCCGCTTTATCTCCAGATTGGGGAAAAAGCATTGCCATTGTATCGCCTCCTCCGGCACACCAATCACTTCGAGTGGACGGATGCGGCAACAGCCAGACTAGAAGAAATAAAAACCCTTCTGGCGAGCAACCCAATCCTGGCCGCACCAAACGTCGGCAAACCCATGTTATTATACATATCGACAACACACCAGGTGGTGAGCACCGTGCTCGTCATGGAACGAGAGCAGGACGTACACAAATTCCCACTTCAGAAGCCGGTATATTATGTACCACCGTCCTCACACCATGCAAATCCCGGTAACCTCATTATCAAAAGATGGCATACGCAGTCTTCATGGTATCCCGGAAGCTACGACACTACTTCCAAGAATGTTCTATCACGGTGGCTTCCGAAGTATCACTCAATGATATAATAAACAACCACGATGCTACGGGCCAGATAGCCAAATGGGCCATTGAGCTCCTTCCATTCGACATAACATACAAACTGCGCCGAGCCATCAAATCCCAAGTACTGGCGGACTTTGTCGCCGAATGGACAGAGGCCGAACTCCCTAAAGAGTACGACACATATTCCAACTGGGTTATGTATTTCAATGGTTCCAAAATGCTGGCAGGACTAGGAGCGGGCGTCGTTTTAACGTCCCCCACTGGAGACATAGTCCAGTACGTACTCCAAATATTATACACAGACTCCAACAACGCAGCCGAATATGAGGCCTTATTACATGGTCTCCGGATGGCTGTCTCTATGGGCATACAATGCCTGGAAGTGCGCGGGGACTCAAACCTCACAATATATCAAATAAATGGAGATTTTGATGCCAAAGATCCGAAGATGGTGGCTTACCGCAACGTCGTCCTAAAAATGTCGTCTCGATTCGAGGGGCTTGAGTTTCATCACCTGGCTCGAGAAAGCAATCAAGCGGCGGACGTCCTCGCTCGCATTGGCGCCAAGCGCGACTCCGTCCCACCTAATCTCTTTCTGGAAAGGCTCTTTAAGCCGTCCGTGGTGTGGCAAGGGGAGAGCGGTAACACCAGTCCGGATCCGAACACAACCCCAGCCTCCAAACACAACGATATCATCGGGGGCTCAGCCACCGAAATAACACCGTCGGCCCATCTAATCATGGCAGTCATTGCCCCATGGACCAAACCCTTCTTGGCCTACCTCAATAGGAAGGAACTCCCGGAGGACCAGAATGAGGCTCGCCACATTGGTCAGCGCACGAAGGCCTACAAGGTTCATGAAGGAGAGCTCTAGAAGAAAAGCACTACCGGAGTTCTTCAAAGATGTATCTCCGAGGAAGAGGGGCGGCATCTCTTGGCTGAAATTCACGCCGGACTCGGCGGTCACCACGCTGCAGCTCGGGCCCTTGTTAGCAAGGCCTATCGTACATGTTTTTACTGGCCGACGACCCGAGCAGATGCACAGGACCTTGTCCAACGTTGCATTGGATGCCAACTATTCACCAACCAAAGCCACATGCCCCCCACCGCTCTACAAACGGTCCCCATCACTTGGCCTTTTGTGGTCTGGGGGCTCGATATGGTCGGACCCCTTAAAGGAGGAAGCCATAATAAAAAGTATCTGCTGGTCATGGTGGATAAATTAACTAAGTGGATAGAGGCCAAACCGGTCAAAACGGCCAAGGCAGGGCCAGTAATAGACTTCATATCCGGCGTGGTGCACCGTTATGGTGTTCCACACAGTATCATCACCTATAACGGCTCCAATTTCACAACCGATGAGGTGAAAACTTGGTGTGCTAATTTGGGCATTAAGTACGATTATGCCTCTGTCTATCAGCCGCAAACAAACGATTAAGTCGAACGGGCTAATGCTCTTATTATGAGTGGCATCAAACCTAGGCTAGTGCGGTCTTTGAAAGAATCAGACAAGCATTGGGTTGAGGAGCTTGACTCTGTACTCTGGGGGCTGTGGACCATGCCCAACCGCACTACTGGATATACACCTTTTGTCATGGTGTATGGTGCGGAAGCTGTGTTGCCCTGCGATATTATCCATGACTCACCTCGTGTGCGCATGTACGAAGAGAGAGAGGCCGAGCTTGATCGGCAGGACAACCTAGATACCCTGGAGGAGGAGCGCGATGTTGCAAAAGCCCGTTCCGCATTTTATTAACAACAGGCCTGCAGATACCAAAGTTGAGAAGTACGGGCCAAGACTTATAATGTCGGCGAACTCGTCCTACACTTGCCAGAGAAGAAAAGGACAAACTCAAGCCCAAGTGGGAGGGTCCCTTCATAATTTACGAGGTTCTCATGGGAGGAGCGTACCACCTGCCTGCTGCATCAGACAATCGCCTAGAGCTGAACCCCTAGAACGCGGCCAAATCCAAAGATTCTATGCCTAGCGTCGAACTATGTGTTTGTCTCCTTCTCCCTGTTGCCTCCTTTATTTTTTCTTCTCTTTTCATTTTTTCTTTTTCCTAGCACTTAAACTCTTTCGCACGGCTAAATCGTGCACCTGTGATGTACATATCCTAGAGAATGTATGTCCACTATACCTGGGGGCTTCCTGGACAGAAGCTTATTTTCCGAGCATCAAGCTCATCACATATGTGTTTTGCTCATATGTACCTTTTCTTCACCATTATATGCATCGATATGACTTAAGTTTTGGCCAAGCTGGGTTGGCTGGCTCCTGTGCTTATGCCCTACGTCCCCGTTAGTTCGGCTAGGGCACAAAGGGAGCACCTCTGCGATTGTTACTGCCGGGTCATCCGAATGTGTACCTCAGACTGGGTGAAGCCGAAAGCTAGCGTTTTTAAGAGAATATTCGGTCGGCGGACTAAATATGATGTATATTCCTTCCATTGTGAACCCCTAGATGACTACCTATACTGTACTGTTATCAATCACAGTTTGGACATGCATTTTAATTCATGCACACCCAGGGAAAGGAACCCCTAACGAAACTATTCTCTCTGGAAGATGTTTCTTACAATCATAATGTAATATAACATAACTAGCCGGATACACATTGTCTGCTCAAGCAACTATGACCCCTATGCCTGGTTCCGACGCATACCACGGTCTATTTTACCGCTAAGGTATTCGGAAACACTCCGCACCTTCGGGTCGAGAGGTCGAAGCGAAAAGGTCTGCCATGACAATTGTTTTTATAATTGAGCTAGAGTCACATATATCAAGGAAAGTACATAGTCACTAGGACTCAAAAACTTCCTCCTCTATGCCGTCTAGTAGGCGGTCTAATTTACAATTCTGCTGGGAATACTTGGCGGCTACTTCTACTTGGTCATATACCAAATTAACGGGAACTTCTTTTCTATCTGACCCTAGAGGTCTGACCCGAGCCATATGATTCGGATCAAGCTTGGTATACCGTGTTTTTCACCATGGCCCAAGCTTCTCGTGCATCTTCCCGACAGGCCGATATCTTCCATAGTAGAAAGCGCCGCCACGCTCCCTGAATAGTTGTACCAGCTCCTCCATCTTTCCCGGAGGGGAGGCGAATGGCCATAGGGCCTTGGCAACTCTTCGCATCGCCTGCCGAGCTTGCTCATGCACCTGCGACAGCTCTTGTAGCAGATCGCTCGAAGATCCGGACATCTCCTCTTCGGGACCGCCAGTCAGCATACCTGCAGACATAACTATATCAGTCCTTTCTACCTCCGAATTATTCGAAGGTAAGTTCGACGACATACTGAATATGCCGCCCCGCAGCCTTTTATTCTCCTTTATGGAGTCCGCCAGCTGGGCCCGTACATCTTTCAGTTCCCCGCCCAGTTGGGTATTTGAATCCCGGAGCTTGTGTTTCTCCACAACAACCTTTGCTAGAGCACGCTTGCCCGCGACTAACAGTTTTTTGGCTCCTCGTTCTCCGCTTTGAGTAGCTTCCAGATTTTCTTGCACTTGACCTAATGATCCTATTAAGAGGTAAGCATCCGTGCTAGCATTATTGGTATACCATTATGCTTTCTCGATGGAGGGAAACATTACCAGGAGATGCCTTCTTGGATTTTTCCAGTTCGGCATTGGCAGTAGCTAGCTGGGTCCGGCACTTTTCTAGCTCCTGGGATAACAGACTGTTCTTCTCCGTAAGCACCTGGTTATACATTGATCCTTAAATTAGTTGTATCAACTACTTTAAGTCTCTGGGGCTACTGGTGTATGATTATTAAATCTACGCTTACCCGCATATCTTTCAGATGCTAGTCTGTGGCTCGGACAATACCATCTCGAGCAGCTTGGATGTATGCATCGGCCGAATTGAAGGCATCAAATGCCTCTTTTGAAAAACCGGGATTACGAAGAACGGCCCTCCAATGATGATGATTCATAGCACTCTCCACTTCAGAGTTCGTGACGGACATGTCGTCCGAATCCTCTGTGGAAGGATAGTTCGGTGCCACTCCCGTGTTAGCCCCCGTCCTTTGGGTAGGGCCTGGAACCTGATTGGTGGATGCACGTCTAGCCGGATCCCCGGACACAGTCCGGCGGATATTTTTCCTGATAGAAAGCAGTGAATGGCATTACAATTTGATGTGATGATCAGAAAGGGTATTCTTGAAAAGAAAAACCTTACCTCTTTAACGAGGATTCTGCCGTGTTATTGTTTGCCTTCCTCTTCGAAGATGCGCCAAGCGTGGGCGCTGCTCCCCTCAGAGATGCTTCTAGTGCATGTTGCGGCGCTAAGCGCCTCCCCTTTGGAACACGGAATAGTGTGGTGGGTTAGGCATAGTAAGGGAGCTCTTTCAAAGAAAGTTCCTCTTAAATTACTTACATGCGAAGCGGGAAGGAGGCCGGGGTAATCAGCGATGATGGGTACATCTGTACCGTCATAGCTCATCTGATAGAGTATTCCATCCTCGAGCTCCACAAATATGTCCGGATCTTCTTCATATCCGGGGTCAAGATCTCGGTTGCGATTCTTTGGCTGAGGGGCAAGGTCATGGATCCCCTCGACAGCCTTTTGCCATTCCTATTATAAGCGGATAGGATACTGCCCGTCAAGAATAATTCAGAGGGAGGAGTAAAATAGTGGAGTTAGAGCTTACCTAGCTAGGAGGATTATACATGGAAAATCCGTCTCGATATTGGAGATGGGTGAACTCCTCTTTCTCCCCTTTATACAGTTCGGCCAATATTTTGGACAGAGCGGTGGGAGTGTTTGGGCCCTTCCGATCGTAGCATGAGGGTCGTGTTCCCTGTTGTAGTGCCACATGGGCAGCCCTCTGTATTGGAGTGGTTGGACCCCCCGCGCTATGGAGATCGCCATTACCTCGACTATTGACAATCCGGACTAGGCAAGCATCTTAATCTTGCCCAACATCAGACTGATCTCTGCGCTATCCTCTTCCTCGAGGCTCCGAGGATGCCAGCTATGGTGTTTCTTCAATGGAGCACTTGAAAATTCAGGAAGGCCCATACGGAGAGGGTCGGGAAGAGCAACGTCATCGATATAGAACCATTCGGAAGGCCACTCTTCGGAAGCCTTCTTCGGCGTGCCAGACAGGTATCCGGTGCCGGCGATGCGCCACACTTTGGCTCCCCCCACTTCAAATATTGACCCTCCTTGATTACGAGGGATGAGGCAGAATAGTCTTCTCCATAAATCAAAATGGGCCTCGCAGCGTAGGAATAGCTCGCATAGAGCAACATAACCCGCAATATGCGGGATAGAGGCGGGAGTTAGACTGTGCAGTTGGAGGCTGTAATACTCCAGCAGACCTTGGAGGAAGGGATGGATTGGAAATCCGACGCCTCTTAACAAGAAGGGGACAAAGCATACTCGTTCCCCCTGGACGGATTGGGTTAGTTCTCCGCTTGAGCCCCGCCATTCAAGGACGTCATCCCTGCTCGTACGGGGACC
>NC_041388.1:334962441-334965890 GCF_002162155.2 Triticum dicoccoides
CTTCACCAACTGACTATGAGAAACTGAACATCTCTCCCAATTCCCCTTTTCGGAGTTGTGGGGACGAGAGGAAGAGCTGGGAGCGCTAGCCATGTTGGGGTGGATCTGCCCCGCAAGCTCTGAGGATTTCTTCCGTGGGATTTGGAGGGGATCTGAGATCTATTCTCTTTAAATAGGCACCTTTGTGGTACGGTCAGGGTGGTATATGTAAAAATACCCCGACCTCTTGTATTCACTCAACACATGGAAGCTGAAGACAGGAAGGCACGGAAGCCGAGGGGTGCGACATTAAACGGACAGCCAAATACATCACTTTAAAGTCATAGGAAGAAGAACCCGCCTTGCAATGCCGAAGACTATTTGTATGCCGAACACCTCGTCATTGAAACCTGGTTCGGGGGCTACTGAGGGAGTTCTGGACTAAGGGGTCCTCAGGCGTCCGACCTATTGGATATGGGCCGGACTGATGGGCTGTGAAGATACAAAGACCGAAGACTCTACCCGTGTCCGGATGGGACTCTCCTTAGCGTGGAGGGCAAGCATGGCGACCAAATATGAATATTCCTTTCTTCGTAACCGACCTTGTGTAACCCTAGATCCCTCCTGTGTCTATATAAACCGGAGGGCTAGGTCCGTAGATAGATCCCTCATAATCATAGCCAGGCTAGACTTTTAGGGTTTAGCCATTACGATCTCGAGGTAGATCAACTCTTGTAATACTCATATTCATCAAGGTCAATCAAGTAGGAAGTAGGGTATTACCTCCATACAGAGGGCCCGAACCTGGGTAAACATTGTGTCCTCGTCTCCTGTTACCATCGATCCTAGACACACAGTTCGGGACCCCCTACCTGAGATCCGCCGGTTTTGACACCGACACCCTCCTAGAGGTCGTGGTCGATGAGATCTGACTTGGCAATTGAGGATCGCAAGCTGCCGCCATAGAATGTGTCCTTCAGAAGTGACAAAATGGGCTCGATGGCGTATAAAGCTCACAAATCCTTGACCGCTTGGCGGAGGAGATCAGCGGCAGGTCCATCGAAGAGATCGACGGCGGTTGAACCATAGGGGTTGGGGATGGACCACTTAACCTGTGACATGGCCCGCGTGAATCCATCGGTGTGGACGAGCTTGATGTCGTAGCCAGCTTTCTGAAGATACAGTAATACGCTAGCCCGCTGAGATGAAGCCTTAGGCATGGCAACATAGTCGACATCTTCACTGGCTTCCGCGGCGACGTGTTGCTCCGGGATCGACAGGTCTGGGGAACGGTGGCCACCTCGCCAACGTCCACCGGAGAGGCCATGATAAACCTCTTCTTGGCCGAACGCTCGTCGGGCTCCCCGAGATACGTGGTCGAGCTTAGGCTGCGACATTCTGGAGCAGAGGATGTGGATCTGGCGAGGAGGAACACCACAGGCCTCATCTAAAAACTCTGGGGAGTGTGGCGACAGTATTTGAACCACTGTGTAACCTGAACTTTATTATCTAAGCTAGGAGGAATGGGCGGAACAGCAGGGGTTGGCGGCAGCGCCGATGGTGGTCGCGAGCTTGGGTTCGAGGGGGGAGGGGGTGGGCGGGGGACTATGGAGGGGGTGTGGTGTTTGAGGATACCCCGCGGCTAATGAAAATTTTAGTAATGGTGGGTGGAGATGGTGGTGGACGAGGGAGGGCGACGGTTCAAATGCCTCGACTACTACAATTTTACTATAAGGTCGGTGCTGGAGGAGTGTGGGCGACGGTTGAAGTACGACAACTACACAAATTTGGGTAAAGGAATTGATGTGGGCGGGAGTGCCCAAGATCGCGCACAGTCCAATAACAATATATGTGTATGATAATAAGGAAAAGTGGTGCAGATCCGCCGATTTTTGCAACACTCAAGGCGGGTAGTTTGTTTTTTATATTTCTAGCTAGCTGGTCTATCGCACACGGTTCGTCCTAATTTCCAAATAAACTTACCCGCCTTTAGCTTGCATAGGTGGTGGTTTTATAGCGCACTTGCATCGCACACAGTTAAGCCAGTACCTCCACTCTTTGCTCGCGCTTGCGTGGTCGTGGTGATTCCAGCGCACTTGCATCGCACACGGTTTAGCCAGTACCTCCACCCTTTGCTCGTGCTTGCGCGGTCGTGGTGATTTCAGCGCACTTGCATCGCACACGGTTGATCCAATACCTCCACCTTAATTTGCTCGTGCTTGTGGTGATTTTAGCGCACTTGCATCGCACATGGTTGAGCCAATACCTCCACCTTAATTTGCTCGCGCTTGCGCGGTCGTGGTGATTCACATCGCACTTGTATGGCACACGGTTAAGATATTATACCCCGTGTCTGTTGAGGGTCATCAGAGTCTTTGCAGCAAAAAATAATGTTAGAGAGGGTCAAAAGACAGCCACACCAACATGTGGCCCAAATATATATGAGTGAAAAGGGTGGTCTGTGATGTTCATATTCCAATGCACAACTTTGACCCCGCGGGCCGACGATTGGGCGTGTCATTGAAGATCGATGAGAGGGGCCAGAAGTCAAGAACCACCTGGAAGTGGCCAAATATATGTACGAATATTGGGGATGTTTAAAACTTTAAATACACAATGCATAACTTAGGTGGCAGCTACCTTGCAAACCCGAAAGCACCGTAACAACCACCTAGCTAGGATATATATAATGACATAATGTCGTACCTAGCTAGGATGCTTGGCCCACCACCTCCCACTTCGTGTTAGCGGGGCGGATACACGTAATGATCGATACTTTGGTCATACATGCATGTCGCCATGACCTACCATAAGACGGACCAATGAATCTTTCGTTTGGTCAAATGATAGTTTTTGTTATCGATAAACCGCTTGGGCCAATAGATTGAACCATCATAAAAATCGCACGAGAGGGACCACAAAACCAGCACCTCTTGCATGCGGCCCAAAATGATGTACGTTGGGAAGGGGTGATGTGTGTTTTCTATATATAATAATGTACAATTTAGATGTGGTGCCTACCTCTCGACACAGACAACAACCATGAAGGCAAGGTAGTTAAGGACGAGATACGTACGCAGGGTTTGATGTAGGTCGAACCCAGCAATCTGAGCATCTGGGAGGGAATCCTGACAATGCATGAGCTCGAGCTTTGGTTGACCGACATTTGATGGTGACCGGCCCTAACACGAACTAGGAGGAATCCATTCATGCCAACACATACCCCTCATTATCGGTCAAAGGGATGATATATATACACTCGAGGAGCCCACAGATATCTGTGACATCACAAAAAACCGCACAAGGGAGACGTGGTCGATCATAAGACCCCATATACACTGCATGCGGCCCGAAAATATGTATGGGTACGATGGTGTATGATGTGTTTAAATCCCAAATGCACAAATTCGATGGGCCACGCCAACTACATTACAAACTAAACACCGTACCCGACTCCAAGCCTAGTTCAA
>NC_041388.1:334966163-334977139 GCF_002162155.2 Triticum dicoccoides
CCTATGATGCTCAAACTTTATTTTGTCTAGCATGGGACACATCTATATATATCTATACATCTATACACCTATATAGTGTGCGAATAACTATGAAAGTTGCTCGTTGGATGAAGCCAATCCGACGGTAGATAGATGGCAAATCTGAGCACTACTGGCCATTGGATATCATCTACATTCCACCAAATTCTGCCACATGTACAATCTAGAAGACTCCATGGTTGAACTTAATCATAATGCACAAACCTAAAAACACAAGCACTTCTCCTTTATTCTCTGGAATCTTCCATATCTTAATTGCCCAAACCTTTTTTTTTTCTAAATGAATTGTCACTTTTTGTTTTTACCTTTACAATGCACAATTCCATGAATCTTAAAATAGTTTTCTTATAAAACTAATTGATTTTGGATGAGATGAACTATAAGAATTAAACGAACATCTACATCATGCATATCTCGGAGAAGAGGCGGGAAACCGATGAGAGGAGTGGCGAGAAACGGTAGCCTGTTTTGAATGAAAACTTAGTAGAGAAGGAAGCGTGAGCTACACGACGCATGCGCACAATTCTTACCCATGTACTCCATGTGCTATCGAAAGGGCTTAGGGTTGCCGTTCGATCTGGGAGCATCCAACGGTGCACACGTATGATCCGTGGGGTTTGGGTTCTGGCCAGTCAGAACGCAGGACTCAGATCATGCGCGCAGCAGGGGGGATATCATACGGAGACCAACATTTGGTGGAAACCGGTGAAAACCACGAGAAAACGATGTTTTGAAGTTTAAAAAAAATCAAAAAAATGCAGGATGTCAAGAGGATGATGTTTTATTGCCACACAAAATTTCAAGTTGAAACACATCATGAGATGTGAGCTATGAAAAAGACAAAATTAGTGTTGAATAGTGCCGAATAGTAATGTCACTATTCAGGGCGGAATTTGTCTTTTTCATAGCTCACATCTCGTAATGTTTTTCAACTTGAAATTTTGTGTCGCAATAAAACATTACCTTCTTAACATCCTACATTTTTTCAGATTTTTATGAAACTTTAAAATATGGTTTCCACGAAGTTTTCATTGAATATCGGCTTTCGTGAGTGAACCATGTGCTATTTGAAAACATTTCGTGAGAAGAATCTCGGTTTTCAAATCCCCGTAAATCCAAAACTAAGCTGAAAATTGTGAAACATGCCATGGTGTCACGACATTGCACTTATATGTCAAGGAATTTTTTTCGTCCATGGTGGCGCAAGTTTTATTACAAGCCTCTTACAAACCGGAGCTTCTCTCAAAGAAGCCTCATTGTTCCAATAGGGAAACGTGTCCCCCTTTATGGATGAGGCGTAATCATTGCCTCTTTTCACCTTGTATTTTCTTCTATGGGCAACATGGAATGACAGGATATCCGTGCTGAAATTTAAACTTATTTAGGGTTTGTTTGGCCTTTTTATACACTAATTGAGTTTCCTAGGCATTTAATGTCCATAATTCAAATTTAAACTACAAATACATGCTCAAGTTCACCAAAATGGCTAGAAAAATTGTACATGTGTCCTTGGGTGCATGTTTAGGTCCCATGCCAGGAATGGGAACGAATTACAACCGTACTGGTGTCATGGCTCGTCCTCAAACATTTTGAATCTCGGTTTTTAAGTCCCCATAAATCCTAAACTCACCAGAAATTCATCAAAGGTGGCATGGTGTCACGTCATGGCACATATATGTCGTGGTAAAAACATTGTCCAATTTGGGCCAAGATTTATTACAAACCTCTTACAAAAACTGGAGTGTCAGTGTCAAAACCGGCAGATCTCGGGTAGGGGGTCCCGAACTGTGCGTCTAGGCCGGATGATAACATGAGGCGGGGGACACGATGTTTTACCCAGGTTCGGGCCCTCTTAATGGAGGTAAAACCCTACGTCCTGCTTGATTATTATTGATGATATGGGTAGTACAAGAGTAGATCTACCACGAGATCAGAGAGGCTAAACCCTAGAAGCTAGCCTATTGTATGATTGTATGTTGTGATCGTTGTCCTACGGACTAAAACCCTTCAGTTTATATAGACACCGGAGAGGGTTAGGGTTACACAAGGTCGGTTACAAAGGAGGAGATATCCATATCCGTATTGCCTAGCTTGCCTTCCACGCTAAGTAGAGACCCATCCGGACACGAGACGAAGTCTTCAATCTTGTATCTTCATAGTCCAACAGTCCGGCCAAAGGATATAGTCCGGCTGTCCGGAGACCCCCTAATCCAGGACTCCCTCAGTAGCCCCTGAACCAGGCTTTAATGATGATGAGTCCGGCGCGCAGTATTGTCTTCGGCATTGCAAGGCGGGTTCCTTCTCCAAATACATCACAGAAGAATTTGAATACGAGGATAGTGTCCGACCCTGCAAAATAAGTCCCACATTCCACCGTAGAGAGAATAATATTTTCACTGATCTAATTTGCTGGCTTGTTTTGGCAGCATGACGTTATGTCATGGCCCGGTGATTATTCGAACTGTTTCCTTTAACCAGCCCCGCACATAACGCGAGGCAGTTTTTCGACACGTCTTGTCAAAGCAGAGATCGTGTCCCATTATTACAGGATTCTCATCAATACGAGCATGGGTAACCCAACCGCGCCATCAACTGCGGTGCTTGGGGGATAAGCGACTTTTACCAGGCAAGTGGGGACGCTTAGCTTCGTCCGCCCATATAAAGGGATAATGAATCACCTTTCTATCCATGCCTTCTTCCTCCTTTGCTCATCCGTTTTCGCACACTCAAGCTCTAGCGCCCAAGTCCACACTTCCCGCCTCAACCTTCTCCAACCATGTCCGGAGCGGGAGGCAGGTGGATGGTCTCCTCCGTCACGAAGGGAGACATCAAGAAACTGCGCGGAGCCGGATACTTAGCCGCGAACATCGCGCATCGGCTGCCCGCTGTGGGGCAGATCGTCCCTACCCCGGAACCTTACGAGAGGGTAGTTTTCCTTCACCACTTCCTCCGCGGACTAGGGTTTCCCCTCCATCCATTCGTCCGTGGTCTCATGTTCTACTACGGGCTAGACTTTCATGATCTGGCCCCGAACTTCATCCTCAACATTTCGGTGTTCATCGTCGTGTGTGAGGCTTTCCTCCGCATCTGGCCCCACTTCGGCCTGTGGTTAAAGACCTTCAATATCAAGCCGAAGGTAGTACGAGGCCAACAAACAGAATGCGGCGGAGCCATGGTGGGCAAGATGCCCAACGTCATATGGCTCGAAGGCTCCTTCGTGGAGACAATAAAGGGATGGCAATCGGCGTGGTTCTACATCACCGAGCTGCACGACGCCAAATGGGCGGCAGCCCCCGAGTTTCGATCCGGATTCCCAACACAGCTCACTTCCTGGAAAGGGAAGGGCTTGTCGTGGGGTTCATCGGTGGAGATGGATGGACTCCAGAAATGTATCCGGAGTATGGCGAGCAAAAAGCTCAAGCTTGTCAACATAGTAGAAGTTATGCTCATCCGCCGGATCCTCCCGTGTCAACAACGGGATTTTACCTTGTGGGTGTTGGGGAACGTAGTAATTTCAAAAAAATTCCTACGCACACGCAAGATCATGGTGATGCATAGCAACGAGAGGGGAGAGTGTGATCTACGTACCCTTGTAGACCGACAGCGGAAGCGTTGTGACAACGCGGTTGATGTAGTCGTACGTCTTCATGATCCGACCAATCCAAGCACCGTTACTCCGGCACCTCCGAGTTCTTGGCACATGTTTAGCTCGATGACGATCCCAGGACTCCGATCCAGCAAAGTGTTGGGGAAGAGTTCCGTCAGCACAACGGCGTGGTGACGATCTTGATGTACTACTGTCGCAGGGCTTCGCCTAAGCACCGCTAAAATATTATCGAGTACTATGGTGGAAGGGGGCACCGCACACGGCTAAGAATATGATCATGTGGATCAACTTGTGTTCATGGGGTGCCCCTTGCCTCAGTATATAAAGGATGGAGGAGGAGGAGGCCGGCCAAGGCAATTGGTGCGGCCAGGATGTGGAGTCCTACTAGGACTCCAAGTCCTAGTAGGAGTCCACCAAGAGGGGAGGAAGGGAGAAGGAAGTAGAGGAGAAGGAAAGGTGGCCGGCCCCCTTTTCCCTAGTCCAATTCGGACCAGAGGGGAGGGGGGTGCAGCAGCCCCTTGGCCCTTTCTCCTCTTCCCACTAAAGCCCATCAAGGCCCATTGCTTCTCCCGTAACTACGCGGTACTCTGAAAAATACCCGAATCACTCGGAACCTTTCCGATGTCCGAATATAGTCGTCAATATATCGATCTTTACGTCTCGACCATTTAGAGACTCCTCGTCATGTCCCTGATCTCATCCGGGACTCTGAACTCCTTCGGTACATCAAAACTCATAAACTCATAATATAACTGTCATCGAAACCTTAAGCGTGCGGACCCTACAGGTTCGAGAACAATGTAGACATGACCGAGGCACATCTCCGGTCAATAACCAATAGCGGGACCTGGATGCCCATATTGGCTCCTACATATTCTACGAAGATCTTTATCGGTCAGACCGCATAACAACATACGTTGTTCCCTTTGTCATCGGTATGTTACTTGCCCGAGATTCGATCGTCGGTATCTCAATACCTAGTTCAATCTCGTTACCGGCAAGTCTCTTTACTCGTTCCGTAATACATCATCTCACAACTAACTCATTAGTTGCAATGCTTGCAAGGCTTTATGTGATGTGCATTACCGAGAGGGCCCAGAGATACCTCTCTGACAATCGGAGTGACAAATCCTAATCTCGAAATACGCCAACCCAACATGTACCTTTGGAGACACCTATAGAGCACCTTTATAATCACCCAGTTACGTTGTGACGTTTGGTAGCACACAAAGTGTTCCTCCGGCAAACGGGAGTTGCATAATCTCATAGTCATAGGAACATGTATAAGTCATGAGGAAAGCAATAGCAACATACTAAACGATCGGGTGCTAAGCTAATGGAATGGGTCATGTCAATCAGATCATTCATCTAATGATGTGATCCCGTTAATCAAATAACAACTCTTTCTTCATGGTTAGGAAATATAACCATCTTTGATTAACGAGCTAGTCAAGTAGAGGCATACTAGTGACACTCTATTTGTCTATGTATTCACACATGTATTATGTTTCCTGGTTAATACAATTCTAGCATGAATAATAAACATTTATCATGATATAAGGAAATAAATAATAACTTTATTATTGCCTCTAGGGCATATTTCCTTCAATCACCCACTTGCACTAGAGTCAATAATCTAGTTCATATCGCCATGTGATTTAACAGCAATAGTTCACATCACCATGTGATTAACACCCATAGTTCACATCGATATGTGATCAACACCCAAAGGGTTTACTAGAGTCAGTAATCTAGTTTCACATTGCTTTGTGATTAACACCCAAAGAGTACTAAGGTGTGATCATGTTTTGCTTGTGAGATAATTTTAGTCAACGGGTCTGTCACATTCAGATCCGTAAGTATTTTGCGAATTTCTATGTCAACAATGCTCTGCACGGAGCTACTCTAGATTATTGCTCCCAATTTCAATATGTATCTAGATCGAGACTTAGAGTCATCCAGATCTGTGTCAAAACTTGCATCGACGTAACCTTTTACGACGAACCTTTTTGTCACCTCCATAATTGAGAAATATTTCCTTATTCCACTAAGGATAATTTTGACCGCTGTCCAGTGATCTACTCTTAGATCACTATCGTACTCCCTTGCTTAACACAGTGTAGGGTATACAATAGATCTGGTACATAGCATGGCATACTTTATAGAACCTATGGCCGAGGCATAGGGAATGACTGTCATTCTATTTCTATCTTCTGCCATGGTCGGGCTTTGAGTCTTACTCAATTTCACACCTTGTAACACAGGCAAGAACTCTTTCTTTGACTGTTCCATTTTGAACTACTTCAAAATCTTGTCAAGGTTTGTACTTATTGAAAAAACTTATCAAGCGTCTTGATCTATCTCTATAGATCTTGATGCTCGATATGTAAGCAGCCTCACCGAGGTCTTTCTTTGAAAAATCTCCTTTCAAACACTCCTTTATGCTTTGCAGAATAATTCTACATTATTTCCGATCAACAATATGTCATTCACATATACTTATCAGAAATGCTGTAGTGCTCCCACTCACTTTCTTGTAAATATAGGCTTCACCGCAAGTCTGTATAAAACTATATGCTTTGATCATACTATCAAAGCGTTTATTCCAACTCTGAGAGGCTTGCACCAGTCCATAAATGGATCGCTGGAGCTTGCACACCTTGTTAGCTCCTTTTGGATCGACAAAACCTTCCGGCTGCATCATATACAACTCTTCTTCCAGAAATCCATTCAGGAATGCAGTTTTGACATCCATTTGCCAAATTTCATAATCATAAAATGCGGCAATTGCTAACATGATTCGGACAGACTTAAGCATCGCTACAGGTGAGAAGGTCTCATCGTAGTCAACCCCTTGAACTTGCCGAAAACCTTTTGCGACAAGTCGAGCTTTGTAGATAGTAACACTACTATCAGCGTCCGTCTTCCTCTTGAAGATCCATTTATTTTCTATGGCTTGCCGATCATCGGGCAAATCCATCAAAGTCCATACTTTGTTCTCATATATGGATCATATCTCAGATTTCATGGCTTCAAGCCATTTCGCGGAATCTGGGCTCACCATCGCTTCTTCATAGTTCATAGGTTCATCATGATCTAGTAGCATGACTTCCAGAACAGGATTACCGTACCACTCTGGCGTGGATCTCACTCTGGTTGATCTACGAGGTTCAGTAGTATCTTGTTCTGAAGTTTCATGATCATTATCATTAGCTTCCTCACTAATTGGTGTAGGTGTCGCAGAAACAGGTTTCTGTGATGTACTACTTTCCAATAAGGGAGTAGGTACAGTTACCTCATCAAGTTCTACTTTCCTCCCACTCACTTCTTTCGAGAGAAACTCCTTCTCTAGAAAGGATCCATACTCAGCAACGAATATCTTGCCTTTGGATCTGTGATAGAAGGTGTACCCAACATTTTCTTTTGGGTATCCTATGAAGACGCACTTCTCCGATTTGGGTTTGAGCTTATCAGGTTGAAACTTTTTCACATAAGCATTGCAACCTCAAACTTTAAGAAACGACAGCTTGCTAAACCATAGTTCATACGGTGTCATCTCAAACGGATTTAGATGGTGCCCTATTTAACGTGAATGTAGCTGTCTCTAATGCATAACCCCCAAACAATAGCGGTAAATCTGTAAGAGACATCATAGATTGCACCATATCAAATAAAGTACGATTACGATGTTCAAACACACCATTACACTGTGGTGTTCCAGGTGGCGTGAGTAGTGAAACTATTTCACATTGTTTTAACTGAAGACCAAACTCGTAATTCAAATACTCTTCTCCACGATCAGATCGTAGAAACTTTATTTTCTTGTTATGATGATTTTCCACTTCACTCTGAAATTCTTTAAACTTTTAAAATGTTTCAGACTTATGTTTCATCAAGTAGATATACTCACATCTGCTCAAATTATCTGTGAAGAACAGAAAATTATGATACCTGTCACGAGCCTCAATATTCATCGGACCACATACATCAGTATGTATGATTTCCAACAAATCTGTTGCTCGCTCCATTGTTCCGAAGAACGGAGTCTTAGTCATCTTGCCCATGAGGCATGGCTCGCAAGCATCAACTGATTCATAATCAAGTGATTCCAAAAGCCCATCAGCATGGAGTTTCTTCATGCGCTTTACACCAATATGACCTAAACGGTAGTGCCACAAATAAGTTGCACTATCATTATTAACTTTGCATCTTTTGGTTTCAATATTATGATTATGTGTATCACTATGATCGAGATCCAATGAATTATTTTCATTGGGTGTGTAACCATATAAGGTTTTATTCCTGTAAACAGAACAACAATTTATTCTCTTACTTAAATGAATAACCGTATTACAATAAACATGATCAAATCATATTCATGCTCAACGCAAACACCAAATAACACTTATTTAGGTTCAACACTAATCCCGAAATTATAGGGAGTGTGCGATGATGATCATATCAATCTTGGAACCACTTCCAACACACATCGTCACTTCACCCTTAACTAGTCTCTGTTTATTCTGCAACTCCCGTTTCGAGTTACTAATCTTAGCAACTGAACTAGTATCAAATACTGAGGGGTTGCCATAAACACTAGTAAAGTACACATCAATAACATGTATATCAAATATACTTATGTTCACTTTGCCATCCTTCTTATCCGCCAATCACTTGGGGTAGTTCCGCTTCCAGTGACCAGTCCCTTTGCAGTAGAAGCACTTAGTCTCAGGCTTAGGACCAGACTTGGGCTTCTTTACTTGAGCAGCAACTTGCTTGCTGTTCTTCTTGAAGTTCCCCTTCTTCCCTCTGCCCTTTTCTTGAAACTAGTGGTCTTGTCTACCATCAACACTTGATGTTTTTCTCGATTTCTACCTTCATCAATTTCCGCATTACGAAGAGCTTGGGAATTGTTTCCATTGTCCCTTGCATATCATAGTTCATCACGAAGTTCTACTAACTTGGTGATGGTGACTAGAGAATTTTGTCAATCACTTTCTTATCTGGAAGATTAATCCCACTTGATTCAAGCGATTGTAGTACTCAGACAATCTGGGCACATGCTCACTAGTTGAGTGATTCTCCTCCATCTTTTAGCTATAGAACTTGTTGGAGACTTCATATCTCGCAACTCGGGTATTTGCTTGAAATATTAACTTCAACTCCTGGAACATCTCATATGCTCCATGACGTTCAAAACGTCTTTGAAGTCCGATTCTAAGCCATTAAGCATGGTGCACTAAACTATCAAGCAGTCATCATATTGAGCTAGCCAAACGTTCATAATGTCTGCATCTACTCCTGCAATAGGTCCGTCACCTAGCGGTGCATCAAGGACATAATTCTTCTGTGCAGCAATGAGGATAAACCTCAGATCACGGATCCAATCCGCACCATTGCTATTTCAACACAATTTTCTCTATGAACATATCAAAATAAACACAGGGAAGCAACAACGCGAGCTATTGATCTACAACTTAATTTGCAAAATACTACCAGGACTAGGTCATGATAAATTTAAGTTCAATTAATCATATTACTTAATAACTCCCACTTAGATAGACATCCCTCTAATCCTCTAAGTGATCACGTGATCCATATCAACTAAACCATGTCCGATCATCACGTGAGATGGAGTAGTTTCAATGGTGAACATCACTATGTTTATCATATCTACTATATGATTCACGCTCGACCTTTCGGTCTCCATGTTCCGAGGCCATATCTGTATATGCTTGGCTCGTCAAGTATAACCTGAGTATTCCGCGTGTGCAACTGTTTTGCACCCCTTGTATTTGAACGTAGAGCCTATCACACCCGATCATCACGTGGTGTCTCAGCACGAAGAACTTTCGCAACGGTGCATACTCAGGGAGAACACTTCTTGATAATTAGTGAGAGATCATCTTAAAATGCTACCGTCAATCAAAGCAAGATAAGATGCATAAAAGATAAACATCACATGCAATCAATATAAGTGATATGATATGGCCATCATCATCTTGTGCTTGTGATCTCCATCTTCGAAGCACCGTCATGATCACCATCGTCACCGGCGCGACACCTTGATCTCCATCGTAGCATCATTGTCGTCTCGCCAATCTTATGCTTCTACGACTATCGCTACCGCTTAGTGATAAAGTAAAGCATTATAGGGCGATTGCATTGCATACAATAAAGCGACAACCATATGGCTCCTGCCAGTTGCCGATAACTCAGTTACAAAACATGATCATCTCATACAATAAAATTTAGCATCATGTCTTGACCATATCACATCACAACATGCCCTGCAAAAACAAGTTAGACGTCCTCTACTTTGTTGTTGCAAATTTTACGTGGCTGCTACGGGCTTAGCAAGAACCAATCTTACCTACGCATCAAAACCACAACGATAGTTTGTCAAGTTGGTGCTGTTTTAACCTTTGCAAGGACCGGGCGTAGCCACACTCGGTTCAACTAAAGTTGGAGAAACTGTCACCCGCAAGCCACCTATGTGCAAAGTACGTCGGGAGAACCGGTCTCGCGTAAGCGTACGTGTAATGTCGGTCCGGGCCGCTTCGTCCAACAATACCGCCGAACCAAAGTATGACATGCTGGTAAGCAGTATGACTTATATCGCCCATAACTCACTTGTGTTCTACTCGTGCATATAACATCAACATATAAAACCTAGGCTTTGATACCACTGTTGGGGAACGTAGTAATTTCAAAAAAATTCCTACGCACACGCAAGATCATGGTGATGCATAGCAACGAGAGGGGAGAGTGTGATCTACGTACCCTTGTAGACCGACAGCGGAAGCGTTGTGACAACGCGGTTGATGTAGTCGTATGTCTTCATGATCCGACCAATCCAAGCACCGTTACTCCGGCACCTCCGAGTTCTTGGCACATGTTTAGCTCGATGACGATCCCAGGACTCCGATCCAGCAAAGTGTTGGGGAAGAGTTCCGTCAGCACAACGGCGTGGTGACGATCTTGATGTACTACTGTCGCAGGGCTTCGCCTAAGCACCGCTAAAATATTATCGAGTACTATGGTGGAAGGGGGCACCGCACACGGCTAAGAATATGATCATGTGGATCAACTTGTGTTCATGGGGTGCCCCTTGCCTCAGTATATAAAGGATGGAGGAGGAGGAGGCCGGCCAAGGCAATTGGTGCGGCCAGGATGTGGAGTCCTACTAGGACTCCAAGTCCTAGTAGGAGTCCACCAAGAGGGGAGGAAGGGAGAAGGAAGTAGAGGAGAAGGAAAGGTGGCCGGCCCCCTTTTCCCTAGTCCAATTCGGACCAGAGGGGAGGGGGGTGCAGCAGCCCCTTGGCCCTTT
>NC_041388.1:334977149-334981568 GCF_002162155.2 Triticum dicoccoides
GGGGCACCGCACACGGCTAAGGAACAATCACGAAGATCAACTTGTGTTCATGGGGTGCCCCTTGCCTCAGTATATAAAGGATGGAGGAGGAGGAGGCCGGCCAAGGCAATTGGTGCGGCCAGGATGTGGAGTCCTACTAGGACTCCAAGTCCTAGTAGGAGTCCACCAAGAGGGGAGGAAGGGAGAAGGAAGTAGAGGAGAAGGAAAGGTGGCCGGCCCCCTTTTCCCTAGTCCAATTCGGACCAGAGGGGAGGGGGGGGGGGCGCAGCAGCCCCTTGGCCCTTTCTCCTCTTCCCACTAAAGCCCATCAAGGCCCATTGCTTCTCCCATAACTACCCGGTACTCCGAAAAATACCCGAATCACTCGAAACATTTCAGATGTCCGAATATGGTCGTCCAATATATCGATCTTTACGTCTCGACCATTTCGAGACTCCTCGTCATGTCCCTGATCTCATCCGGGACTCCAAACTCCTTTGGTACATCAAAACTCATAAACTCATAATATAAATGTCATCGAAACCTTAAGCGTGCGGACCCTACGGGTTCGAGAACAATGTAGACATGTCCGAGACACGTCTCCGATCAATAACCAATAGCGGGACCTGGATGCCCATATTGGCTCCTACATATTCTACGAAGATCTTTATCGGTCAGACCGCATAACAACATACGTTGTTCCCTTTGTCATCGGTATGTTACTTGCCCGAGATTCGATCGTCGGTATCTCAATACCAAGTTCAATCTCGTTACCGGCAAGTCTCTTTACTCGTTCCGTAATACATCATCTCACAACTAACTCATTAGTTGCAATGCTTGCAAGGCTTTATGTGATGTGCATTACCGAGAGGGCCCAGAGATACCTCTCTGACAATCGGAGTGACAAATCCTAATCTCGAAATACGCCAACCCAACATGTACCTTTGGAGACACCTGTAGAGCACCTTTATAATCACCCAGTTACGTTGTGACGTTTGGTAGCACACAAAGTGTTCCTCCGGCAAATGGGAGTTGCATAATCTCATAGTCATAGGAACATGTATAAGTCATGAAGAAAGCAATAGCAACATACTAAATGATCGGGTGCTAAGCTAATGGAATGGGTCATGTCAATCAGATCATTCATCTAATGATGTGATACCGTTAATCAAATAACAACTCTTTGTTCATGGTTAGGAAACATAACCATCTTTGATTAACAAGCTAGTCAAGTAGAGGCATACTAGTGACACTCTGTTTGTCTATGTATTCACACATGTATTATGTTTCCTGGTTAATACAATTCTAGCATGAATAATAAACATTTATCATGATATAAGGAAATAAATAATAACTTTATTATTGCCTCTAGGGCATATTTCCTTTAGTGGTAGTCTAATCCGGCCCAACACCAGACTCTGAGCGAGCTCTTCGATACGACGCACAAGGACGTCTGGAAGGTGCTGTTCAAGGGCGCCGAGGTCCCCCCTTCTCTCGCCGTGGACCGCGGACTAAGCGCAAAGCGTCTAGCGCGTTCGGTGAGTTCAATACGTCCCGTAGGACACTTATTTTCCCTAGCTTAATTATGCGTGGGGTCTAATCTCCACGCCTTTGATAGGAGTGGGTGGAGATGTGAGGGCAGATTAACTGTCCGGCCCCTTTGCCCGAAGACACTACGAGTGCTCTCCTGATGGAGATGCTGGCTCCGGCTCCTTACAAGGTGCCGGAGAAGACCAAGAAGGCCAAGGGAACCCGAAAGAGTTCCCGACGCCAGGTGTTATCGGACTCATCGTACGATAACTCTGCGGCACACTCTTCCCCCGAAGATGAGGAGGAAGAAGAAGATGCTCCCCTTCCAGGCGGGGGAGACAACAAAAGGAAGGCCGCCCCAACTGGGGAGGCCAAAGGGTCCAAGAAGGGGAGGACTCTCCTTCCGGACACCGCCGCCGACGAGGGCGAAGACAAGTGGTTGCCCCGAGCCAAGCCCCTGGGGTGATCGTAAGTATTCGGATACCAGAGTAACTCATAGCATTCCTTTGTCGCATTGCTTTCCCTAACGCCGAACATGATTATGCAGGCCGCCGCGAACCAGCATCGATGTATCATCGGACGGCTCCCTAGGCTCGTCAGACATGTATAGCGATCCAGTCCCGACCGCCACCTCCCCTCATCCTGCTGACGACGCCGAGGTGCTGTCTCAAGAGGCACCGGATCAAGGGGAGACAGTCCTGGAGACGCCTCAAGGCGACCTTCCAGACTAAGGGAGCCACGGGGACGGGGCCCCCGAGAGCTCCGAGTTCGGCCCTCAGCCGAACACCGCGCCGGACCCTCCAGCGATTCCGGGCTCAGGCAAGCGGCCTCCTTCTAAGAGGGGCAAGACGCTTGTGCCGGTGACCTCTGTCCATCCAGAGGCACCAGACAATCCGCTGGAAGCGCTTCGCAGCGCTTCCATCGACGAGTAGCACCGCACTATCATGAGTGCGGTGATCCAGAAGGTTCAGTCCGCCAAGAGTGGATTGACTGAAGCCTGTGCCAGCCTTCTAACATGCTTTGAGGTAAGTGTTTTAAAATGTAGTAGAAATATTACCGCATAGACAGTAGCCCCTGATGCTTTGTTCGGTGTTCACAAAGAAAAGCCGAACAGAGGATCAAATAATATCGCAGGAGTCTAATATAAGTGTGTCAATACGCATATGCAGGCTTCACTGCTGGCGTCTGCCGCACTGACTGCGGAGGTCGCCGTACTGAAGCAGGACCTCGAGGGGTCCAGGAAAGAGCTCGGCCTTGCCAAGAGGCAGCTCGAGGAGAACAAGGGTTAGTAATACCCCGTCTATAGATATGTATATATAAAAAAGGACGCGATTGCAAAATGACAGGATCATTGTATGTTTGCCAGGGGCCACGACTGAGGTGGCGACCCTGAAGCAAGCACTAACCAAGGATGAAGATAAAGCGGCCAAGGAGCGCACCGAGCGAGAGAAGCACGAGGCTCGGCTGGGAGACGTGCAGCAAGAGCTCCAGGCTCTCATGGCGAAGCACGAGGCGTTGGAGCTTGATTCAAAGACGCGGGAGTCTGAGCTTGCCGCGGCCCTCGAGAGTGTAAAAAGTGCCAAGGCCGAAGCCCAAAAGGCCCTCCAAGAGATCGACACGATGAAGAAGATAGCGGCGGGTAAGGCTTTCTGTATGCAAAGAAAGCATGTAAAAGTAAATTACCGATTACTTACCCGAATCCGGAGCTCTCCAGGAGCATTCGCAGATCTGCCCCGCAGTGTGTCCGATGCCGCACAATTTTACCGGGCTGAGGATGGAAGCTCAACGGAGAAGCTGTTCTGGTCTCAGTATGCTAAGGCCAAACACCCGGTGCCAATGAGCGACCAGTTGAAGCAGATGGTCGAGCTACATAAGGCGGCCGATCGGGCCATGAAGAGCTTTATTGTCTGGCTGTGGCCTGGCGACGCCGTTCCGAACAGCTTCTTTGGCCTGGTGAGGCGGCTTGTGGATGCCTACCCATGGCTGGAGGTCGTCAAGCGATCTGTCTGCATTGAAGGTGCACGCCGAGCTTTCGCCCGTGAGAAATTGCAGTGGGTCAAGCTAGACGCCGTGAAGCTGATCAAGGAGGGGCCGCCAGAGGGCAAGGAGCACCGCCACCCCGAGATGTACTACGAGGGTGTTCTGCCGGGTGCCCGTCTCATCACGGATGAGTGTTCCAAAGATGTAATATTTGTATGAGACTTGCTCGTGTGATCCTGTATGATGAAAACTTGTTTCATATGTGCTATGCAACGCTTGTGTGAATTTAAAATATTGCCTTCTGTTTGGCCGTTTATCCAATCTGAGAGATGGCTAGTCCTCGGCTTCTGCCCCATGCCACGAGTGCTGGGGTGTTCGGGATAAACCTGAGCACTCTTGTTCCCATATTTGGGTCCTTCGAGGGAGGTGCTCAGCACAACGAACAAGGCAAACCAGACTAATAATGCTTTATCACTCTCACTTAGCCATAGAATTCTATAATTTTAAATTACGGTGAAGCCCCTGGTATTCGGAAGGCCGAATTCAGGGCGCGATACATGCTTGTAAGCCAGACAGGGCTGGCCCCTTGCCCTAAGCGGTATAAGTCTTTAGGGACTCAAAAAACCTGGCCGAACAACGACCAGTCTCTCGCCTTATCATGACAGTCAGTTTTAGCTTTCTCTACTGAGGTGCTAAGCCCGACAGAACCGGGGCACAATCGCAGTAGTTCTCCTAGCGCTACCTTAGCCGATAGAGCGGAACGTAAGGTACCAAAACATAGGAGCCGGGCAAACCCAACATTTGACCAAAGACATGATTCGGAGCTGATGCATATAATGCTATAAGTTCGGGGTGCCGCACTTGTGAAAGTGTTCGGACTTTTCACACCATATTGTGGGGTACGTAAGCCCCTGGTGTATTGGCCGTACC